>NC_054712.1:11874482-11942481 GCF_016097555.1 Gigantopelta aegis | reverse complement strand
AATGTTATGAGTGACCAGGTAAAAATCCTTCACTAACTGGTGCCTATAACAAAAGATGGTACAGTGGTGTTGGAAACATACCAACACCCACCCACCACCACCACCCACCACCACCCACCCACTCGGGTCCTACACAGAGAAACAGTTACAATTCTATCTCTCTCATTGCTGCAATTGCATGAGCAATTCTTTGCGGCGCTGATTCTGCAATGTCGGTGAATTCCTCGGGTTTCGCTTGCAGCAGAGTGTCAATATTGCGCAGTGTATCGGAGATCTGAATTCCTAAGTCATCTAACACATTGTTGAGATAGTCTGAAACAAAGAACACAGCATTTCAGTATTTCGAAAATATACGTATAATAAAATAAAGAAAGAAGGAAGGAAATATTTCATTTAACGACGCACTCAACACATTTTATTAACGGTTATATGGCATCAGACCACATAGATACTGAGGGAGAAAACCCGCTATCGCAACTTCATGGACTATTCTTTTCGATTAGCAGCAAGGGATCTTTTATATGCACTGGCTAGAGTGAGAAATAGCCCAATGGACCCACCGACAGGGATCGATCCCAAACCGACCGCGCATCAAGCGAGCACTTTAACATTGGGCTACGTCTCGCCCCTAACATATACATCGGTTACCGGGTGTCAGTCAAGGTAAGGTGGCGGGCTATAGGTAAGGACATACCGATATCAGTGATGAGCTGTTTGGTGGCGTGAGGGGTCAGCTGATGAATTTTGATGATTTCTTCAGAAAACATGTGCATCGTTCCCTTGGCAACCGATTCGAGCCATAGATCAGCCAAATGCTCAGACATTTCTGAAAGGTATTAAAAATACTTAACTATTAAACAGTAAAAAAATGGAATTATTATTATACTTACTTTTCTCAAATCAAATCCAGGTTCAATTTGCCCACTTGTCTGTGTGCTTCAGATACTAAAATTTAATAATATTGGCTAAAAACAAATCCAGAAAACTTTGGGAAGGGGTCTTGAAAGGGGTGGTGGCTTGAAATGTGAATGACAAAAGCGTAATACATGATCAGAGTTGAATGGGCAAAATTTCACTAAATTTAAAAATAATGTTGAGTTTTTCCTCAAAGAATGAAAATAGGAACAGTTCTGGGGTGGTGCCAAAATTGAAAATCCAAACATGTTTTTACATCTCCATATCCAATTTCGTTAAAGTTTGTTTTGTTTAATGACACTAGAGAACATCGATTAATTAATTATCGACTACTGGATATCAAACATTTGGTAACTCTGACATAGTCTTAAGAGAGAAAATCCACTACAGGACAGCACATACCACGGCCTTGAGCCCAGTTGTGGTGCACTGGTTGGAATGAAAAAAAAATCAATTGAATGGATCCAACGATGTGACTCGATCCTGCGACACCAGCACCATAGGCGAGCACTCAACCAACTGAGCTAACTCCCGCCACAGTATATCCAAGTTAGATTCAGACACATCTACCCTGCACATAGTTTCTGACCTTGCCAGTCCAGGATACAAGAGGAGAAGGGTGTAAGCCACAATCCAAACCTGACAGATTTTATTTAATGATGCTGTAGATTTGTACCTTGTTCATCTGTATACAGCAGTTTTCCATGTTTCAGTGCAACAGTGAGAGACGAACTGTCCTGCAGAGTGAATGGGTCAAGATGCTGAGGCAGTGTCATCAGGTATTGACCTATCTGAAAACATATAAACAAACAACTCAAAAACACTGTTTGAATATCTTCAGGTACACTGTAGAAATGTCATCGGGTATTGGCCTATTTGAAAACATATAAACAAACCACTCAGACACACCGTAGAAATGTCATCAGGTATTGACCTATTTGAAAACATATAAACAAACCACTCAGACACACCGTAGAAATGTCATCAGGTATTGACCTATTTGAAAACATATAAACAAACCACTCAGACACATCATAGAAACGTCATCAGGTATTGACCTATTTGAAAACATATAAACAAACCACTCAGACACACTGTAGAAACGTCATCAAGTACTGACCTATCTGGGGAAAAAAAAATTAACAAATGACTTAGACACTCTGTAGAAATGTCATCAGGTATTGGCCTATCTGAAAAACACAAAAGTTAACGGTAACAGCTGTTAGACAGGCTACCTGAAATGATGTCCAAAATATATCAAACTGTATAGCTGACAATGTCACCAAATAAACTATCAACAAAATGTATGACTGGTGGTGGTATAACATAATGATCTATCTACAAAACACTGTCTCACTGAAATATCAGTTAATTCAAAACACATTTGAAATAGTCACTGAAGTACAGAATTATATTTTGTTAACTTGACGATTATGCAAATATCATTTACGTAACCTAACAATTGGTTACCTAAGAAAAACAAATCATGTGACCTCATGTTACCAAAAAGTCTGACACATTGTCTTCTGCATATAGGAAGGAAATGTTTTATTTAACGATGCACTCAACACATTTCATTTACAGTTATATTGCATCGGACATATAGTTAAGGACCACACAGATATTGAGGGAGGAAACCCACTGTCGCCACTTCATGGCTACAATTTTTGATGAGCATATGTACTATCCCATAGACAGGATAGCACATACCACGGCCTTTGATGTACCAGTCATGTCTGCATATAGATGACGATAATGAAATTAATGAGTCTGTTAATTCTTTTACAAAGAAAGAAAGAAAAGAAATGCTCTATTTAATGACACACCCAACACACCCCATTCAGTTATATGGCGCCAGACACACGGCTAAGGACCACACAGAGGAAACCCGCTGTCGCCACTACATGGGCCACTCCTCCGACCAGCAGCAAGGGATCCCTCACCTGTGTCTCCCACAGGCAGGACAGCACAAACCATGGCCTTTGTTGAACCAGTTATGGATCACTGGTCGGTGCAAGTGGTTTACACCTACCCACTGAGCCTTGCGGAGCACTCACTCAGGGTTTGGAGTTGGTATCTGGATTAAAAATCCCATGCCTCGACTGGGATCCGAACCCAGTACCTACCAGCCTGTAGACCGATGGCCTACCACGACGCCGGTATTAATTCTTTTACATTCATTGGGGTATGATAAATAATAAAAAAATCAACCACAAAAACTGTGAATTATGTTTTTGGTTTTACACAATAACTTATAAAAATAACAAGACTTATAATTAAATTTTAAACATACTTAATAATAATGTTAAAAGTTTTTATATTTTATTTGGAATTATATTTTTGGTTAAAAACAATAGCGCTCAATAAGACAAAGAACCAATATAAAGTGACTTCATCAGATATGTTGTTCCCTTACAAGTGTTTTGTTCATCGAGAAATAAACTCGCATTGATACAACTACATCAATGGGATGATGTTAAACTGTAATGAATGAAAGAAAGAAATATTTTATTTAACAATGCACTCAACATATTTTATATAGTTATATGGCGACAGACCATGGTTCATACAGAAATTTCAAACCTAAATTTAGGGGCTTTTTAGGGTCAATGTAAGTAAAACTTACGGACTAAAACTTTACTGTCCACCATTCAAATAGGGACCTTTTAGGGCAACCCTTAAAATTTAGGGCCTTTTCAAGCATGTGCGAACCTTGCAGACATATGGTTAAGGATCACAAAACATATATTTAGAGAGGAAACCCACTGTCGCCACTTCATGGGCTACTCTTTACGATTAGCAGCAAGGGATCTTTTATATGCACCATCCCACAGACAGAGTAGTACATACCACAGCCTTTGATATAACAGTCGTGGTGCACTGGCTGGAACGAGAAATAGCCCAATGGGCCCACCGACGGGGATCGATCCCAGACTGACCGCATATTGAGCAAGCGCTTTACCACTGGGCTATGCCCTGGCCCCTGTAATGAAGGTAACAGAAATTTAATCACTAGATGGTGAAGTGAAAATATTTCCATTTCAGTACGAGACTACTTGTCAAGTTGCATTATGTTTAAAACTCCAATTTGAGTTCAGATTTGGTGAACAGCAGCTCTCTCCCAGCAGTAATCATTTGTACCTTTGTTATATACTCCTGTGGTGAGATACTGAAGGTTGGGAGGTCAGAGGTCATGGCTCCACCGGCACTGTGAGATGTCCATATCTGTAACGAAACAAAGAAATGGAAATATTAGTTTAAATATTAACCATGTATACATGTATTGGATGGATGGATGGATGGATGGAGGAAGGGATGGAGGCAGTGATGGATGGAGGGATGAATGCATGGACATGTGAACATATGGATGGAAGGATGGTGCAACAAATGAATGGATGTATGGATGGATGGATGGATGGTGCAACAGATGGATGTATGAACAGATGGATGGGTGGATGGACAGACAGACGAACAGATGGACGAACAGACGGATGGACTGACGGACATTTGAATGGCCAAGACAGACAGAAAGACAAACAAAAACAGAGGTTCACCAACCTCCATGTTAGAGAGGTTACTGAGGTATTTCTGCAGCTGAGCGAAGACAATGTCAAAGCCAAACTTGTGCACTTCTTCACTCAGTCGACTCATCTGGGCCTTGACATCTGTCAACACGGATGGCGTGTCACCTGGGAAATCACAAACATTAACATTAAAACTTGTCTTCAACATGGGGAAATCACAAACATTAATATTAAAATGGCTTCAACATGGTGAAATCACAAACATTAACATTAAAACTTGGCTTCAAAATGGGGAAATAAACATTAGTATTAAAACTGGGTTTCAACATGGGGAAATCACAAACATTAATATTAAAATTGGGTTTCAACATGGGGAAATCACAAACATTAATATTAAAATTGGGCTTCAACATGGGGAAATCACAAACATTAATATTAAAACTGGGTTTCAACATGGTGAAATCACAAACATTAATATTAAAACGGCTTCATCATGGTGAAATCACAAACATAAACATTAAAACTGGGCATCAACATGGGGAAATCACAAACATGAATATTAAAACGGCTTCATCATGGTGAAATCACAAACATAAACATTAAAACTGGGCTTCAACATGGGGAAATCACAAACATGAACATTAAAACTGGGCTTCAACATGGGTAAATTACAGACATAAACATTAAAACTGGGCTTCAACATGGGGAAATCACAAACATGAACATTAAAACTTGGCTTAAACATGGGAAAATTACAAACATGAACATTAAAACTGGGCTTCAAAATGGGGAAATTACAGACATAAACATTAAAACTGGACTTCAACATGGAAAAAATCATAAACATTAACGTTAAAATTGGGCTGTAACATGGGGAAATCACAAACATGAATATTAAAACGGCTTCATCATGGTGAAATCACAAACATTAATATTAAAATTGGGCTTCAACATGGGGAAATAACAAACATTAATATTAAAACTGGGCTTCAACATGGGGAAATCACAAACATGAATATTAAAACGGCTTCATCATGGTGAAATCACAAACATAAACATTAAAACTGGGCTTCAACATGGGGAAATCACAAACATGAACATTAAAACTTGGCTTCAACATGGGAAAATTACAAACATGAACATTAAAACTGGGCTTCAACATGGGGAAATTACAGACATAAACATTAAAACTGGACTTCAACATGGAAAAAATCATAAACATTAACGTTGAAATTGGGCTTTAACATGGGGAAATCACAAACATGAATATTAAAACGGCTTCATCATGGTGAAATCACAAACATTAATATTAAAATTGGGCTTCAACATGGGGAAATAACAAACATTAATATTAAAACTGGGCTTCAACATGGGGAAATCACAAACATTAATATTAAAACGGCTTCATCATGGTGAAATCACAAACATAAACATTAAAACTGGGCTTCAACATGGGGAAATCACAAACATGAATATTAAAACGGCTTCATTATGGTGAAATCACAAACATAAACATTAAAACTTGGCTTCAACATGGGGAAATCACAAACATGAACATTAAAACTGGGCTTCAACATGGGGAAATCACAGACATAAATATTAAAACTGGGTTTCAACATTTTTTTTTACATATTTTCAGACTAGCTCCATTTAATGTTATATTTTTATATGCCATTACTCTCTTTATAGTATGTACATTTGTTGTAAGACCACGATTTTAAGGCATAAATAAGTAAATAAAATAAAATAAAATAAAAGAAAGAAAGAAAGAAAGAAAGAAAGAAAGAAAGAAAGAAAGAAAAGAAAGAAAGAAAGAAAGAAAGAGAAAGAAAGAAAGAAAGAAAGAGAAAGAAAGAAAGAAAGAAAGAAATATACCAGAAAGAAAGAAATAATGAAAATTACCACTTATTGTAGAAAAGCATTGTCTAGAAATTACCACATTTTGTGGATAAGCAAGCATGACTGTCATTAGAAATTACAAGTAACCAGTCTTTACAAATTACCATGTACAATAAACTAGTAACCAGTCTTTAAACAATATCACTTATTGCAGATGAGTATGACCACTAACATGTATTGTAGACAGGTAACCATGGTCTTTAGAAAGACTACAAATTACAGACGATGTCTTTAGAAAGACTACAAATTACAGACGAGTAACCATCGTATATAGAAAGACCTCTTATTTCAGACAAGTAACCATGGCCTCTAGAAAGACCACATGTTGCAGACAAGTAACCATGGTCTCTAGAAAGATCACTTATTGCAGACAAGTAATCATGGTCTCTAGAAAGATCACTTATTGCAGACAAGTAACCATGGTCTCTAGAAAGATTTCTTATTACAGACAAGTAACCATGGTCTCTAGAAAGAACACTTATTGTAGACAAGTAACCATGGTCTCTAGAAAGATCACTTATTACATACAAGTAACCATGGTCTCTTGAAAGATTTCTTATTACAGACAAGTAACCATGGTCTCTAGAAAGATTACTTATTGTAGACAAGTAACCTTGGTCTCTAGAAAGATTTCTTATTGTAGACAAGTAACCATGGTCACTAGAAAGATCTCTTATTGCAGACAAGTAACCATGGTCTCTAGAAAGATTTCTTATTACAGACAAGTAACCATGGTCTCTAGAAATATTTCTTATTACAGACAAGTAACCATGATCTCTAGAAAGATTACTTATTCTAGACAAGTAACCTTGGTCTCTAGAAATATTACTTATTACAGACAAGTAACCATGGTTTTGTAAACCTTTAAACAACTGGCCTCTATAAAGAATCAGTTTTTTTTGTACAGATATAAATCTATGTGGAGAGGTTATATTTGATATAAATCTATGTGGAGAGGTTATATTTGATATAAATCTATGTGGAGAGGTTATATTTGATATAAATCTATGTGGAGAGGTTATATTTGATATAAATCTATGTGGAGAGGTTATATTTGATGGAAGTCAAAGCACGACAGATAACTACCTTCCTCCAGACTTGTAACCATGGTTTCCAGAGCTGCTATAGCCGATTCGTCATCAAGAAACAAAGATGCCTGGAACTGGAGCGTGGATCTCCGCAAACTGCACCTGGCAAATGAAAATAAAATCAGTGTTACTGTGCGTACTGGAACCTCCCAACAGCAGGTTATCTCAGAGATCAGTTATTTATTATGATAGTCCATCCCACAGGGAACGCACTTTTTCATACTATGGAATTTGCTACAACTTATTTATTTTCGAGCCGATTATTTTGTAACTTGCACACAAAAATAGTATGCTTCTGTTATTTCCTAAACACTTTTACTTCTCAAACCAAACTGAGATTATTTACCAAAAACACTTTTCTTAGAAGGATGGGATGGACAACATGTAGAAGTAGAATTTATTACCCATATGCGATGAGAAAAGCGGGGAAAGAAAAGTGATCTTTCCCGAGGGAAAGAAAAAAACCCTTTCTTCCCCTAGATAGGTTTGACGTCATAAACAGTGCTTCATTTACTTTTTGACGGTGTCTTTGGTTGGAGACGAGGAGCCAAGGTATTTTCCGACACTGTGGAGTATACTGCTGATGAGGAGTTCGTCCAGCTGTTCAGTGTGTGTGATCAAGTCACCTGGAAGATAATACAATAATTTATTATATACATAGCAATGAAATATATAGATCTATGGAAACCATAAGTGTGATATCCGTTGAAAAGTCATATTTTCACTGTATTTTAGCTACTGTGAAAATACAGAAATCATATTTACTTTTTTGTAAACGTTCATGATTAAATTATCTCCCTTTGTTTCGTTTCTTCGCATTTAAGTTTGATGATTACCAATGCATCTGATCATATTTGAAAAAAAAAAAATGCAAGCTAAATAACTGTACATGTACCTGTAAAAAAGAGATATGCAGTGCAATTACAATACAATATCTAAAACGAATTGAATATGAAGCTAAATAATGATGATATAATGTCCTGTCATTGAGTGCAAGTTAAAATTTAACAGCATTCGATTCATTTTGTTTTTGTGGGGGTTTCTGGAGTGATCGTTTTGTCAGATATGTTTGCACAGCAGTATTATTAAATATATGTTACTTTAATAATTAAATAAAGATAATTTTTATTCAAATCTCTTTTAAAAAGTCTATCGTCAAGAAATATATCATGGTGTTACATGTTTTCGATAGGAAATGCGAAAGATATTAACAGAAATCAAAAGATATTGTCAAAAATTAGGAAAGATGTATAGAATAAATAAACAATTTCTTGGGGGTTTTTCAAATACGATTTTTAGATCAACTCACAAATTTGTGAAAATATGGTTTTCACACATCTCTCCTATATTTGTGCTTATAAAGTATGCCTTCATTTGAGTACATTGAGCATTAATGGGTTAAGCGCAAATCACACTATACGATGCTACGCAACTCAACTATTGAGTTGAGTCACGTTGTGTAGTGTTTATTAAAGTTTTTGTTTAATGACACCACTAGAGCACACTGATTAATTAATCATCAGCTATTGGATGTCAAACAGCCTTACCCACAAACAGGAAAGCACATACCACGGCCTTCGACTAGTTGTGGTGCACTGGTTGGAACGAGAAAGAAAAAAAACACAATCAGTTGAATAGATCCATCGAGGTGGTTCGATCCTATGACGCAAGCACCTCAGGTGAACATACAACCGAGTTAGCTTTTTCGTTTCATTTTAATGTATTTTCATGCTTATATCCAATTAAGGTTCAAGCATGCTGTCCTGGGCACACATCTCAGCTAACTGGGCTATCTGTCCAGGACAGGGGGTTAGTGGTTACCGTATTTGACCGGAAATTAGCCCATGTCTTTGAATAAGCCCCCCTTCGTTTTGATAGCATTTAAGAAATTAGGCCCTCATTCGTAAATAAGCCCACCCCCAACTTCGTCACCTTATAAATAACATGAAACTGCAAGTTTGCTCAAAGTTCATTTAAAAGGTCATACCTCCTGCAGACAATTAAACACAAATGTAATACAATCTTTTACCACCAGTGAGATTTAGCAGTCTAACAGTAACAGTGTGTAACATTGTTTTCAATTTCATGCCTGCAGTATTTCTTTGAAGTTCCCATGCCAAAGTCTCAACTGAAACTAATATCTATTTTTACCACCACACTGGGTCTGCAGTTAATGTTAATTAGGCAAATACCTTATTCTGATTGGCTAAGAACAATGACCTAGATTGACAACTCTTTGTAGTGTAAGCTGGTTGCCTGTGTCAGAAAGTGTATATGCTATTGAGTTTGTTGTTAATTGCTGTTATTTTAAGTCTTCTCAGCAATAAATTCTGGATGTAAATAAACAGCACTGGTAAGTAATTGTAACATAGAAGGTGTGTTTCTGATAATTAGATACTAGTAAAATAAACAATTATTATTTATTAATAACAAATGGAACACTAATTAATAGATGTGCTACTGAACGTTTTTTGTTTTCTTCCTAGTTTTTTCAACAAAACTGGCCCCTTGTCTGGGAATAAGCCCACCCCATGCTAAACTCACAATGAGTTGTCTTGGCCCCCTGGGCTTATTTCCGGTCAAATATGGTAATTGTTAGTAGCTAGTGAGAGAGAAGAGGGTGTAGTGGTCATTAAAACTTGCTCTGGAGCCGGTACCGGGCAGCGAACCCAGTACCTACCAGCCTTATGTCCGATGGTAAAACCACGACGCCACCGAGGCCAGTCGACTGAGCTAAATCCCACACTGTAGTGTTTATTAAAAAACCAGTCATCTGCGACTGATTTTCAATGGGCCCCACCACATTTGACATGCCTGAACAACAGCCATCGTGATCTAGGCTTTACTAAAAGCACGCACCACACGTCTGGATTATTCGAAGAGAATGCTGGAAGTTGGACCAGTCTTCAGAGTCGGTGACATGGCTCGTGCGACACTTCTCACGGATGTTGCCAAGGACGCGATGGAACTCATGGCAGTAGTTGGTAAAATACGTCTGAAAATGGGGAAATCGCGACATCAACACAAGTAATTAACCTTATTAGATCTATAATCTATAATTATAGCTAGATATCATCATAAGAATACCTTTCTCATCTTGAAATTTAATTTTATTAACCAAACGACTTTAAGTGAACGGTGCCATACAGTGCTACATTTTTCCATTATGGAATGGAATGGAAAATTGTTTAACATGCACATTCAGAGCAAGCTGTTGTTGCACACGCCTGTCCTGGGCACAAGTACCAGCCTCAGCCGGTTCTTCCATCCAGGACAGTTTTTGCATTTGTAGCAAGGGATCTTTTATATGCACCATCCCACAGACAGGTTAGCACATACCGTAGCATTTGATATACCAGTCGTGGTTCACTGGCTGGAACAAGAAATAGCCCAATGGGCCCATCGACAGGGATCGATCCTAGACCGACCGTGCATCAGGAGAATGCTTTACCACTGAGCTACATCCTGCCTCATTGTGTTGTTTATGGTTTATTTCAAATGTAAAAGTTACAACAGAAATTGTGTTATTCATGATTAAGTAGTTCTTATCTTCTTCTTGTTTAAAAAGGTCATATTTTTTTTTTTATTAAAGTCATACTGTCAAGGATTTAAGGACCTTATTTCTCCAAAAATGGATAATTAAAAATTACATTATATTATTGTTGGAAACCAAATCTAGCTATTGCATCACCTTAAATGAACCATGATGGAGTGAAAACCATGTCAACCCTCTCGGCAATTTTAGTTTTTTAATTATGGACCATTGCCAAAATTTAATTATTTTTACAAAATGTCATTAATAAATGGAGTATGGTGGTTATGAAGATGGTTGAATAAAGTACATTTAGGGACAAATCAAATTATTTTTGTTCAGTTAATACTTTGTTAGACCATTAAATAGGTCAGTAGTCTGTGACAATATGCCTTTAATTAAAATTAATTTCTTATTTTTAATTTAACCATACACTGAGATGAACTACCATAGATGTAAGTTTGTGAGAAATGTTTATGCAAAAGTTTTGTTGCCAAAACAATTACGTCTACCAGCAAAGTACATGATATGCCTGTCGTAAGTAACAGACCACGATCCCAAGATGTACTTGCATCAAAGGTCTGAGGATCCTGCAGTGCTCTACACTTGTTTTTATACCTTACTCTTCTTTAGCTAGTGGACCAAAACATTTTACTCGCCCAGCTTAAAATTTTACCCACCAAGCTTAAAATCTTACTAGCGACACTGCTCTTTTGTATCATTTATTCATGTGTTGTAACCATCATAACATTATCAATGACTTATGCTGCTCAATTAAATAAATAATTTGAAACAATGAAATGGTTTAGTTTTTACTCAATCATGAATTTGAAATGAGGACCATTTCAGAAATGATTGCATGAGGGAGGTGGGAAGTATTTAGTTTATGCTTTAAAAAATCACATCGTTTTAAACACGTTGTCGGTAAGTAAATATTGACAAACAACCCTTCTCTCTCCCATAACATTTGTAACGCATGTGTTGGTCCACCATAGAGAATTACGTAATTGTTGAAATACCCACTGTGTAATGCATTCCTTAATAATCAGTCCCATTTTGCAAGTTTGATTACAATGTGGATAGTATGAACGGAGTGTCCTATCATTCTCATTATCTTAATATAAAAAACTTTCCAATTTCTCCCACGATTTCAATTTGTTTCGACCGTTTCTGTTACTTTCCTCCGACTCTTGTCTACTGAGCTGTCCACACCATCGCCTACCTGTCTCAACTTCCTCCACGGGTGCAGTCTCTGTGTATTTCCCTGCATCCACCTGGCATCCTCGTCCTCTGCTGCTAATAAAGCTGGTTTGACCCACGGCATTAACAACCGCCAGTAGTCGGGGTGCATAGTAGGTGGTTACAAGAGCCTCTTAACAATGCCAGAAGTAACTACTGAACACTCCCCGAAGTGGTCAAACTAAGCTCACAGCTAAAAGCTGATGGGAAATGACAGGTGTGTGGCACAAATAGCCACAAGAGACAAGCACATGTCGCCGTTGGAGAGACAAGGACTTGGATGTGGATGTGGACAGCGAAAGAAGTTGAAAGATAGGAGGAGTCGCCAGATCGGGAAGAAATGAGATGGAATTCAGAGGAAAGAAAGGAAACGGGGCAGTGGGATTAAAAAAATAATAATAATAAAAATGAGCGGTGAGTGAGCAACCTTTAGTTGATTTTGTACCAGTGTTCTTCAATCGAATGCAACCACTAGTAATGTACCATAGTGAATCGGTTATGTATAGTACAATACAGTATTCGGAACTTTTTAGTCAGTCGATCACATACATGATCCAGAAATCGATATCTATTGAGATATTTCAAATGTTTGTGTGCATTAAAGTATGTGGATTGTTTTCGCCAAATCACTGCCGGCACTAAAATCTGTGATGAGTTCCGAACGGTACGGAATTCACAATGATCAATCGGACAACTTCGTAAATAACGAAGTGTTCTCACTGCACAATGATGTCAACAAATTTCTTTGGTTTTTGCTGTTAGGATTCTGAACACACAGGCCAAATAATTTAATACGTAGACGTTTTTGGAGTCAGTCCCCAGACGGCGACGATAATAAATTCATTCAAGACGCCACATAAAACACTGTCCTGTATGAACTGATTAAGAAGATATGGCCTGCATGAAAAGTAGGTCATATGGCACGTGACACATCGCCAAGCCAAGATGTACTTGCAAGCAAGGTCCGATGATGCTATTATCAATTGATAAGAAAGATATAAAAAACAACATATCTCATCTTCTGACTTAATTTTAATTACCTTGATTGCTGCCAAAAGCCCCTCATAGCAGAATCCATTTGTTAACTTTTGACATCTTTCATTTGCCTGTAAAAAGAGTAATAATATATTTATTATTATAATACAAATCAATATTGAAAATAATGTAACATGATATGCTGTATATCATGTACTATGTATCACAAAATATATTATATAATTTAAAAATATCTGATCAAATGAACATAGCCGGTTTGTAATTCACAAAACATGTCTAAAAGAAACATTTTGAGAGTGAGAGTGAGAGTGAGAGTGAGAGTGAGAGTGAGAGAGAGAGAGAGAGAGAGAGAGAGAGAGAGAGAGAGAGAGAGAGAGTGAGAGTGACAGACGGACAGACAGACAGAGACAGAGAGAGACAGAGAGAGGGAGAGGGAGAGAGACAGAGAGAGGGAGAGAGAGAGAGAGAGAGAGAGAGAGAGAGAGAGAGAGAGAGAGAGAGAGAGAGAGAGAGAGAGAGAGAGAGAGAGAGAGGGAGGGAGAGGGAGAGAGAGAGAGAGAGAGAGAGAGAGAGAGAGAGAGAGAGAGAGAGAGAGAGAGAGAGAGAGAGAGAGAGAGAGAGAGAGAGAGAGAGAGAGAGAGAGAGAGAGAGACAGACAGACAGACAGACAGACAGACAGACAGAGAGAGAGAGAGAGAGAAAGTGAAACGGGACTGAGACAGAGAGGAGAGAGAATAGGCAAGGCTATGGGGAAAAATGATGGTTATTTTGTGTGGGAGGGTGTTTTCATATTAGTATTAGTTAAATATTGCAGTGTAATCCCTCTCAAAACAATTACTTTTAATTATTAATCATTATTGATATATTATTTATAATGCACTTGGCAACAAATGCCATTCATAAAATAATGGTGGATGGGAGGGAAAATTGCAATTTAACCGTTTTAACAAATAAATCCTTTTCTGTTAGTCCGCGGGGTGAAAACACAGACCTGATTGGCAGCATTGAATAGTTTATTCACGGATTCTCCCAGCAGTTGTACGGTATCCATCACCTCCATGTGATCCTAAATTTCAAAACAAACATCAGTACGGTAAAATTAAACAATTTATCAACAAAACAAATACTGTAAATCAGGAAATG
Source organism: Gigantopelta aegis (assembly GCF_016097555.1). Lineage (NCBI taxonomy): Eukaryota > Metazoa > Mollusca > Gastropoda > Neomphalida > Peltospiridae > Gigantopelta > Gigantopelta aegis. The sequence continues at coordinate 11,928,145 of NC_054712.1, read as the reverse complement.
TTAGCGACCATGAAATTTTAGCAAATTTAGCAAGGCCATTCAAGATGCTAATATTTCATAACACTAGATTTAAAGAGATGTATAACAGATGGTTCCGAAAATCTTCTCTTTTCTTGATTCTTTTTTTTAATATATATCCCACTGCCCCCTTTCCTTTCTCTCCTTTGAGTTCCATCTCATTTCTTCCCGATTTGGCAACTCCTCCTATCTTTCAACTTTTTTCGCTGTCCACATCCCAGTCCTTGTCTCTCCAACCACAACAGGTGCTTGTCTCTTGTGGCTCTGAAAATCTTTGTGAGATAGTTTTGTCGGTGATTAACTGAACACACAACAATGGTTATCGGGGATATTTTTAAGAAAGAAAAATGGGTCAAAATACGTACCTGAAAATATTTTTAGGGTATTCATGCGTACCCTAACGTTTTCAAATATGCACTTTAAAGTCTTATGTATGTATGTATGTGTATATATATATATATATATATATATATATATATATATATATATATATATATATATATATATACAGTAGAATCTCATTGGCTCGAACACTGTCGGTGCATCTAAGTCTGTTCGACCCATCGGGTAGTTCGAACTATGCATTCGGCCGTTGTCGGGTGCTTCTGTAACACAAAAACCAATCGGAAGACCTCGCATATTTCCGTAAAACTGGCTTGGGCGAGATGGTCTGATTGTCTCATGAGTAATGAAGTCGTCGTCAAATGTCAGATGAGATACATATTTGTAACTATTATTTATCACCATTAAATAAACAAATAACAAACACACTGGTTCTGTATTTATAAATATTTATTTATTTAAAAAATTGTTCTTTATTATGCTATTGTAGAATCTTTTGCAACATATTGACAACGTTGAGAAAAAAATGAATGCATGAAGCACAGGCATAGGGCCTTTACCTGTTATTTTGCAATCATTACATTAATATGCCGATGCTCAGGTGTAGAGTAGCGATTAAAATGATTAAAGTAAACCGGCGAGGCCTGGCTAGGCTCACCAATTGATTGGTGTTACAAGCAAAGTTCAATCAGCTAACGATTATCATAGTATAATTGTCTGTACTAGAAAGATAATTACCGATAGGTGTTAAATATACAACATGATAAGCCGGCATATGATCTAGGATTAATTCGTTCCACTTCCGAATTTATAATAACTTACTTTGAGACTGACGTAAAAGGGTCGATAAAAAATTTGTACATAAATAATTTGTTGTATTTCTTCCGAGAGACTTAGTCGTTTGAGCTAAATATGTTTAATTTTACAGTTCGGACCAATAAACTGGTTCGAGAGAAAGCTTCTGTTCGACCCTAGGGGTATTCGACCAATCAGCACCAAAATAAAAAGGTTTAATAGAGAAAAAAATCGGGACATTGTTTTTGGTTCGAGAATACCGGTAGGTTCGACCGTTGGGCGTTCTAGCCAATGAGATTCTACTGTATATATACACACACACACACACACATACATACATAAGACTTTATATATATATTTAATGTTAACATTTTGTTTAAGTGTTCCTGAATGACTTTAAACATAATTTGTTACAAAGACACAAAGTGTTACATCAAAGTATTTACTGTACTTTATTAATACATTATTACATTATTGAAATGATTTTTTTAAATGACCATAACTTCAGCACGAGCACTGGTAGGCTTCGCAAACCATCGAAGGTGTACTGTAGAATAAATCTCTGGCAGAAACCATGGTTATATGCTATTGATTACAAAGTTTGTTTTGTTTAACAATACCTCTAGAGCACATTGATTAATTAATCATCGGCTATTGGATGTCAAACATTTGGTAATTTTGACATATAGTCTTAGAGAGGAAACCCGCTATTTTTCCATTAGAAGCAAGAAGACAGGGAATATCACACAAATTATGACAGTATTCAAGGGAGTTAACTCAATGGTAGTTTTCAGGGGTTGGGACAAAGTTTGGTGGTATAAAGCACTTACTAAATGTTTGACATTCAATAGACAACAGACCTGTCAACCTTTAGTCAAGAGAAAGCAGGAGGTGTGTGTTGAAAAAGCAGGAGATTTGGTCAAAAAGCAGGAGATTTTTTAAATTCACACAATTTAACCCAAAATCGCAAGATTTAAAAAAAACATTATTACAATAAGTTATATGAATACTTTATAATGTCATATATACTTCTTAACTTTGGAACTTGGCATTAAAAAAAAAAAAAAATATATATATTATTATTTTTTTTTTTTTTTAAGTTTAAATATTATTATGATTTAATACATATTTAAACAAAAAAAAATATTTTATCCAAAAATGTTAAGAACATGAACAAGAAATAAAAAATTTAATTAGTACATTTACGGTATTACACTTACAGCCTTACAGGTTGCGTTACATTATCATTTGTGGTTAGTGTACCCAAGTACCAAAGACAAATTTATATAAATCTTATAAATTAATATTCAGTTTTTACTATAATGAGGAACGGTGGCGTGGTACTGATTTAAAATCATTATAATGATGCAATAAACATTGTATTTTCATTAATCATAAGTAAAACCTCATTACGGACATCGTGTGAAATATACCGGAATTATACCCATTTCCGTGAGTAACTTTATGTCAATGTCAAACAACATTTTTTAATTGTACAAAAATAATTTCTTGAAGTGTACCCTTATAACCAACATTTTACCGCACAAACATACAAAATTAACTGACACAAGTATGTTTATACAGCTAATTGGTCTTTTCGTTGTCTTGCTGTGACATGTGATTTTAACATGCATCGTGTGTATCGCTGTCAACTCAGATTTGTCATAGTTGCATTATGTAATCCAGTGGGAAGACATTTTACAATTCAGAGGTGTTATTAAAAGTAAAGTTTGTTTTATTTAACGACGCCACTAGAGCACATTGATTTTTAATCTTATCATCGGCTATTGGAACTAAATTGGATAGTTTTTTTGGTTTTATATGGCAACATTGAATGTCAATACACAGCCTGTTTAATTAGCGGCAACACGCTTCGTAGCCATTACGATGACAACAAACATTATAATAACACATCATTTTATAAACTCCATGTGCTTTTTTAACAATATAAATAGGCTATCCCACAATTCTCACTTCGGCAAAGGTTAAACAGTCGGGACAATTCGGCCTGTTACATTCTCGGAAACCGAAAGTAGTCGACATTTTCCGAATGAGAAAAAAAGGCAGAGTTACTTCCCTTCTGTTATTTTGACAAAAGAGGATCGATTTTTTTTTTATGCTTACAAAAATGTCATTTAACAGGAGAAACTGTCTCCCGCACAGGGTAAAGGAGATCTGATCAAATACCGGGAGACTCCCGCGGAATCCGGGAGGGTTGACAGGTCTGTAGACAATGATTAATAAACCAATGCTTATTCTTTTCTTTTTAGCAAAAAAGCAATTTAATACAGGATTTATAATACCTGATATGTTTTATAAAAATTTAAATAGCTTTTATTGGAAATAAAAACAGATGTAATGTCATCTGATATTTCACTATACAACTTGGCCAAAAAAAAAATTCATCCGATTTTAACTTTCATTTAGTTAACCTTTAAGCAAAAAAGTTGCAAATAATGTGCAAGTTAATAGTAAAAAAGTTACAAAAACTGGAGATACACTGGCTAAAAACTAGAGTCAATAGCTTGAAATATAAAACAAATTCCTGAGATGTGTAAGAACAAATCCCTGAGATGTGCAAGAACAAATCCCTGAGATGTGTAAGAACAAACAAATCCCTGAGATGTGTAAGAACAAATAAATCCCTGAGATGTGTAAGAACAAACAAATCCCTGAGATGTGTAAGAACAAACAAATCCCTGAGATGTGTAAGAACAAATCCCTGAGATGTGCAAGAACAAATCTCTGAGATGTGCAAGAACAAATCCCTGAGATGTGCAAGAACAAATCCCTGAGATGAGTATGAACAAATCCCTGAGATGTGCAAGAACAAATCCCTGAGATGTGCAAGAACAAATCCCTGAGATGTGTAAGAACAAATCTCTGAGATGTGCAAGAACAAATCCCTGAGATGTGCAAGAACAAATCCCTGAGATGTGCAAGAACAAATCCCTGAGATGTGTAAGAACAAATCTCTGAGATGTGCAAGAACAAATTGCTGAGATGTGTAAAAACAAACAAATTCCTGAGATGTGTAAGAACAAACCAGTGGAATGTTGTTGAGATCTCTGTCCAGGGCCACTTCTTCAAAGGTCTGGTACTTCTGTAGATATGGTCGGTATGGAGCCAGGATCATCCGGAGAAGTTTCTCCAAGCACTGTTCATGCTTTAGGTTGTCTGCAAAACATCAAAGAGTCAAAGCGTGCTTAACGCTACATGTTTAAATACAGACACTTTAGGCTGTCTGTAAAACATCAAAGAGTCAAAGCATGCTTAACGCTACATGTTTAAATACAGACACTTTAGGCTGTCTGTAAAACATCAAAGAGTCAAAGCGTGCTTAACACTACATGTTTAAATACAGACACTTTAGGTTGTCTGTAAAACATCAAAGAGTCAAAGCGTGCTTAACACTACATGTTTAAATACAGACACTTTAGGCTGTCTGTAAAACATCTCAGAGTCAAAGCGTGCTTAACACTACATGTTTAAATACAGACACTTTAGGTTGTCTGTAAAGCATCAAAGAGTCAAAGCGTGCTTAACACTACATGTTTAAATACAGACACTTTAGGTTGTCTGTAAAGCATCAAAGGTTCAAAGCGTGCTTAACACTACATGTTTAAATACAGACACTTTAGGCTGTCTGTAAAACATCTCAGAGTCAAAGCGTGCTTAACACTACATGTTTAAATACAGACACTTTAGGTTGTCTGTAAAGCATCAAAGAGTCAAAGCGTGCTTAACACTACATGTTTAAATACAGACACTTTAGATTGTCTGTAAAGCATCAAAGAGTCCAAGCGTGCTTAACACTACATGTTTAAATACAGACACTTTAGGTTGTCTGTAAAGCATCAAAGGTTCAAACCGTGCTTAACACTACATGTTTAAATACAGACACTTTAGGCTGTCTGTAAAGCATCAAAGGGTCAAAGCGTGCTTAACACTACATGTTTAAATACAGACACTTTGGAGAAAACTTGAGTGTTTTCTCTTTTATAGATACATTACCTGTCCTCAAACAAGTGCACCTCCCCCCCACGCAAGTGGTCTGGTCCGAACATCCCAACAGCCAATGGGATGGCCTAAATTCTTCTACTGCATACTGCTCTCTAGTTCCGGTCACATGACTGTAACTTCCTTCTTTTTCCCTGAGCGCATCGCACGGAGAACAGGAAGCGGGGAGGCCCGGGCGGGATGAATCTTGAGGACAGGTAATGTATCTATAAAAGAGAAAACACTCAAGTTTTCTCCATTTCTATAGACATTACCTGTCCTCAAACAAGTGCAGCATTCAACAGATGGTGGTGGGTGCCGAGATCCGTAGATGCTTGTGATAACTCCCCAACCGGAAAGAGGCTGACTAGTGGAAGAATAAGGCCAACCTTGGTAAGCCCTCATCCTAGGGATGCCCGTCACAGACCAATGCAGGTGATGTTAGTAACAACAACCAGAATGGTGGCATCCGTCAGCAGTGGCAGGTACGGCTCCTAGAACACATGGACCAGGAGGCGGAAGCCACATCTCATGCTGGTTCTGACAGGGTGGGAAGACGTAGCCACCAGGGATGCAGGTGTTAGGTAACCCTCACGTATTGAAGTGTTATAGTTTTTCAATAACAAGCGACAACCTAATGAGGTGCATCCCTCAGAACATTGAACAAAACAAGACCCCCGAGTGTTTTCTGTCTAGTACACCAAAGATCTGTTAGTTCAATAACGACAACCAATAACCACATGCAGTGCAGGGTAAAGGTTATCGAGACAAAAGTTCCGGCACCAGTACGTGAACTGTGCAAAAGAACAAAAGTCTAAGCAATCCTCATCTGTCTATTCGATGGACATCTCGGTATGCAGCCCAGAATCAGACAGACATCAACGGCGACGAGGACGGCTTGTATTCAACAGAGTCTGTGCAGCAAACAACCGGACCCAGATGATGGAACCCCTCAACGTCTTCTGTGGAGACATCCCTCAGATAATAGTTGGCGAAGATGGAGTCCGTAGCCCAGAACCAACCAGTGATAATGTGCTGAATGGGTGTGTTGCAGTGCAGGGACATCGTGGCAGCCAAGGCACGGAGTTCATGCGGATTAGAAGCAGACGGAGCAGGTAAACCCTCCTTCTGATAGGCGGTCAGGATAGAAGACCGGATCCAGGTGGCCACCGTGTTCTTGGTAAGGTCCCTCAACCGACTCTGGTTACAGGAAAGGAAAAGTCTTTTGCGATGTTGTCGAAAAGATCTGGTCCTCTCGATGTACTGGTGCAGGGCTCTGACAGGGCACAACGCCAAGTCCTCAACGTCCGCCGGACCAACGATAGAGGAGAGGGCCTGCACAACATACGAACGAGGCGCTTGGTCTGGTAACTGATTCTTTGCAACAAAGTTCATGAGTAACCCCAAGTTGACTGCACGCCGATCTTGGTGAAAACGTACCAAGTCTACATCAAGAGCATGGAGTTCTGAGACACGGGCAGCCGTGGCAAAAACCGAGTAAAAACACCGTCTTCCGCATCAAGTCTTGCAGGGAAGAGGATTCGATCGGCTCATAAGGTGCGGTCGATAACGCTCGTAACACCAGATTCAGGTCCCATCTTGGTGGCCGAAAACCGGTGTACTTGATCATCAAGGCGAAACCCTTTGATCATCTTATGGATCTCAGGAATACCCGATAACTTCGTTCCAGTAGCGACATCACGAACAGTAGCGATGACCGAAACGTACCCAGCGATGGTAGACCCCTTTAATCGTAAAGTGGTCCGCAGATACAGCCAAAAAACCCAGCAAGACGAAGTATCTGGATCGTCTGAGGTTTGAGGTTTTTGCCGGACACACCCTCGGTGAAAGCAAAGCCATCTGACGTTGTAAGCCACAGTAGTAGATGATCTGTGCGCTTTCAAAATGGCCGCCGTAGACTGTGAAGAAAAACCTTTCTTTCTCAAACTCTTGGAGATAAAGTCCACGCGTGCAGTTGGAACAACTGCGGACGTGGATGGTATAGTCTTGACGTGGGATGCAGCAACAGATGATCCCAGTCTGGCAGCGGTAAAGGATGTGGATCGACAAGACGTATTAGATCTGGATACCACATCCTGGATGGCCACATTGGAGCAATGAGTAACAGGCGACAATGGTACAGCTGAAACCTCTGAAGCACCCTTGGAAGGAGGATTCGTGGAGGAAAAGCGTACGCGTCCATCTGTTCCCAGCTGATGGCCAAGGCGTCGAGATCCAGAGCTTCGGGATCCAGCACCGGAGACACGTAAACCCTCAGCTGATGGTTGAATCGTGTGGCGAAGAGATCGATGTTTGGTGTCCAAAGTCTGTCGCACACCCATCGAAACGCTTCGGGATGGAGCATCCATTCCGTCGGCTGTGGAGACGACGGCCGAGACAGTGTGTCGACTAGTACATTGGAAACCCCTGGAATATGGCGAGCCCGAAGTTGCAACGGAATCTCGTCAACCAGCTTGTAGAGACGATAAGTCAACTGCAGCAGACTGCTGGAGTGGGTTCCGCACTGACGGTTGATATAAGCCACCGCGGTAGTACTGTCTGTGGCTACCATGAGAGAGGCGCCTGACAGCATCTCTCGCCAATGAAAGATGACGTAACTGACAACATCTCCAACAGGTTGATGTGTAGATCGGCTTCATCTGGAAACCACAGCCACCAACAGGGACTGGACTGCAAGGCGACTGGTAACCGGATCAGCAAATCTGCGTTATTGTACTGAATGCATGGATTCAGAAACAAACTGGATACCGCGACCTCTAAGCATAAAATGTTGCGCCGACGTCAAAATTACTCTTGCAATGATACTTCATGAAACAGTAATAGAGTGATTCAGGAATCAAGACATCGGAAACAGCGACCCCGTGATACAGGCAAGAGCCAAGACAGCGTAGCAACTCGCTACGCTACATGCCCGATATACCTGGAAGTGAAGCAATGCAAAACAGCAACCGGCTAAAATCCACGGCCGTCACACCACCCGGTGCGAAACAGCAGCAGAGACCATCTAGACAGCCATCGGTCACGAACTCTGGCGGTAACAACAGTAAACGTCAGTGAGTGATAAGCCGCAAATGAACCATAGGAAAACGGTGACGGTAAAACCCCCCCGTACCACGTGATGGCAACTGGATAAACTTCCGGAACCAGCGGAAGTAGCGACTGTCTTGCATCGCCACCGGATATAGAGAACGATCTGCCGAATGTCGCTGAACCTTCCTCGAACAAGAGAATATCGGTGCACGGGATCTCAAACACAGTGACCGGACCAGTAGACTTTCTTCGTCACCAACCGGAACGCTTGTCAAAACGGTCGACCCCTTCACGGCAAAGAGCCGTATGTAGACCACAGGTCTGCCAGATTACCGGCTTGTGCTGAAAGTCAAGAATGGATCGCTTCAGGCAAGTCGGTTGACGATAGTGTGCAATCGTCGTAGTGCACATCGACGTCACGGAAGATATAAGGTAGACCAACATCAAAGTCGACGGCTAGAACAAGGCATATCCTCTGGCATCCTGCACATGAGGAGTTATGGTCGCCATGTACAACATGTACGCTGAACTGAAGCCATCGACAGGACGTGCCAATCTGTAAGTTCTAGGAAGACGTCTGGTCCCGCCGGAAACAGCGTCATCCAAGGCCGGCGTCACACCGTTGAAGGATAGGTTGAAGACGGGATACGTTCGTTGTGACGAATGGGGAACGGCACAAACGAAGTCTACTCAAGTAAACCGACATCGGATCAGTCCTCAAACGGAAACCTTCTAGAATGGTGCGAGTGGACTGTGAAGTGACGAAAGCATATACACCGCAGCGAGACAAACAGTCACAGCCATGTGGGTCACTGCGTCCGATCTTCTATAACGGAAGGTGCCGACGCATCATCTGGAAAATCGTTCAGTAACCTGGCACAGGCACTTCGATCCAATGTACTGGCTGCATCGGAAACCGCCCGGACGGACCGTGGACGGTCCCCGTCAGGAGCCGGCCGGTGTAACCCTGAACGCCGAATCAAGCTGCCGACTGGTGTGGACGGTACGATGTACACGGACCGGCAGGAGCCGGTGGAACCCTGGACCACTGCACCACTTCGATCGATCACGGGACGACGGTACCGAACGGTGAGCCGATGACGCAATTTTCCAATTCGTTACAGGGCTCCGTCTGCTTGCTGGAACAACGATACGCACGGGCCAGTTACTGGTAGCCGTGTAAACCGACGGGGGCCTGTGGCAGCCAACGATCGAATGCCGATATCTGCCGGTGGAACCTCCGTGGCGATCATCGAACCCGGACCCTTCTTGGCTGAAACCGGTGGATGGGCCAGCGGCGGTAGCATATCAGATATGACAGCCAGACAATCCCTCAGTGACAAGTGGTCCGCCGCATCCAGATCTTCCAGCACCGCATGAACCGATACATCATCAGAAAGTCACGTAGCACCCTGTGAACAGGCCAGTCGCTCTGGTCATGGCCCGATGGAGATACCGGAGAACCGGACCGTGGGCGGTCCCGTGTGGATACCAAGGAACGGATGACCACATCGTCGTTGGATGTGGCAAGGACGGAAACATGTCGTAGACAGCCGCCAAGCAATCCCTCATAGTCATATGGTCCGTAGAGTCGGGCTCTTCAATGGACAGATGCCGCAGGCGCTTCATCACCAAAGTCTCGTAGAACTCGAGCACAGGCCAATCGATGTACCGTAATGGAAGCCGCTGGTTAAACCGGACCGTGGATGGTCCCGTCTAGCCCTCGGAGGCCTTGGAAGCCACATCAACTGAAGGTTGGCGCTGACGATCTGTGGAACCCGTAGGGAGCCATACAGGTCATGTGGAACGGCTACGGTCCCCGGCTCCGATGCGCCGAAGGGGACTTCCCCGCCGAAGATCGGTGAGCCTTGGAATCCGTGGAGCGTCTATCTGAATGAGCCGGCTTCTTAGAGGGCTGCGTAGAGACCGCAGGCCTGTCATCCGAAGTCTTAAGTAACGGTGGAGCTGAAGAAGCCGCACCCCCTGAAGAGGGGACTGGAACCGGACCTGACCCCGAACTCGCCGATTTAGGTAAGGTCGCCATTGACGCCATTGTTTCTTCCAGCATGGTCGGTAGAATTGAACGTAACTCTTCCGCCACGGGAGTCAGCAATCGAAGGCGAAGATTCCACCTTCTTGGTCCTCGAAGATTCCACCTTCTTGGTCCTCGCTGACACCACCTTCAGGTAAGCCGCGAACTCGACATCAGACAAGCCCGCACAAAGGTCGCATCTAGAAGTGAGGCCACACGAACACGACAACCTGGGTCGCCGCCGGCTAACTTCTTGCAGCGTAACACGCTCGAACTAGTCGCCTGAACATTATCAGATATGATAATAGTAATTTTTCAATCTGTGAAAAGAAAGAAAAAACCAACCATAACACAAATACAAAGCCGGTAAATAAAGACGCCATTTTGCAAATGGCGTCCGACACGACAACCGGCGATATAACAACATTTCATGTAATTAACACTTGGCAAGTCAAAGCGAAATACGCGAAAGACATATGAAAGCTAACGAAAGCTAACGAAAATTAAGGTGAAAAACATTTCACCCAAACACAAAGCCAGTCAACACAGACGCCATTTTTGCAAATGGCGTCCGACACGACAACCGGCAATATAAACAACATTTCATGTAATTAAACGCTTGGAAGTCAAGTGAAATACGCGAAAAGAACATACGAAAGCTAATGAAAACGAAGGTGAAAAACATTTCACCCAAACACTAATACAAAACCAAAGGTCTTATAAAAGTTGACTCCAAACAGAGCCAAGCAAAAGGACGTCCAGACCCTTTAGCGAAGAGAAAAAGAAGGAAGTTACAGTCATGTGACCGGAACTAGAGAGCAGTATGCAGTAGAAGAATTTAGGCCATCCCATTGGCTGTTGGGATGTTCGGACCAGACCACTTGCGTGGGGGGGAGGTGCACTTGTTTGAGGACAGGTAATGTCTATAGAAATAGGCTGTCTGTAAAGCATCAAAGAGTCAAAGCGTGCTTAACACTACATGTTTAAATACAGACACTTTAGGCTGTCTGTAAAACATCAAAGAGTCAAAGCGTGCTTAACACTACATGTTTAAATACTTGCTTAATTAAAATTAAAGTTAAAGTTTGTTTTGTTTAACGACAGGAGGTGGGATCTAGCTCAGTCACTTGAGTGATCCTTGAGGTGATTGCATCACAGGATCGAACCACATAGGTGGATCCATTCAACTAATTGGGATTTTTTTTCATTCCAACCAGTGCACCACAACTGGTCAAAGGCCATGGTATGTGCTTTCCTATCTGTGGGAAAGTTCATATAAAAGATCCCTTGCTGCATTTGAAAAATGTAGCGGGTTTTCTACATGTCAGAATCACCAAATGTTTAACATATTAGCCGATTATTAATTAATCAATGTGTTCTAGTGGTATTGTTAAACAAAACAAACTTTGTAATCAGTAGCATATAACCATTGTTTCTGCCAGAGATTTATTCTACAGTACACCTTCGATGGGTCGCGACACCACTAAAGCACACTGATTTATTAATCATCGGCCATTGGATGTGAAACATTTGGTAATTTTGATATATAGTCTTAGCGGAAACCCACTACATTATTTCATTTATAGCAAGGGATCTTTTATATGCACCATTCCACAGACAGGATAGCACATACCATGGCCTTTGATACACCAGTCATGGTGCTCTGGCTAGAATGAGAAATAGCCCAATTGGCCCATCAACGTGGATGGATCCTAGACCAACTACATATCAGGAGAAATCTTTACCACTGGCCTAACTGTCAGTTTTGTTTGTATAAATAATTATTATGCTTCGCATATCCATAAAATGATTTACGATAATCACTGATCATATTTATTATTTTTTAGATAGTAGACCAATTTAAATACTACAGGTTACTCACCTTCCATTTGCAACTCTACAGCATTTTCCATACTTCGAGCAAACCGTTCTGAAATCTAAAAATACATTTCATATTTTTAATATTTTTAATGGATAAAAATTGGCGAAAAAACACCAATTGTTTTTAGAAATGTGTGCTTATGGCAGAGACAACATGTGGTTGATTATTTGACTTTTCTTGTAGAACAAATAAATCAGAATAACAGACTTGTGATGCCTATATGCAGCAAATATTTCATTCAGCACTGCCTTGTAATTCATTAAGCAAATTTCAGAGATCTTCAGAGATCAAGACCTCGATGTCAAAACAATTGAGGGGACTAGATCAACCTAGAATATGGAGAGCCATTTAAGATATTATCTTAGTACCCATATGGGCTGAAATATCACAGGTAATATTTTTTCAATAACTGCACAGTATGTAGATTGCCACAACAGCCACCGATTGGCTGGCTTAAAAATAATGACGTTTGGCTGGTTGCTCACTACGGCTGGAACTTCACTTTCAATCATTTAATGTGTCCATTCATGAGTCAGATTACACAATGTCAGGTATTTGCATTTTAAATCTGATCTGTTGCAAACAAATCTCCATTTTGTTCCTCCTATTTTTAAACATAAATTAAATATTAAACTGTAAAATTTACCAGTGCATATTAGTATTATTACATAAAACATTCCCACATAAACTGCATTAGATGTTAAAAACACATGGTACATTCTTAAAGTAGTAGAAGAATGTTTCTCAGGAGCAGAACTAAGATATGACCAAACCCACAACCTCCTCCCATTAATTCCCTTCAAATCTATTTTTAATACAAAATGTAGCTCAGTATATTTTTTAAATCAATGACTATTAGGGAATATTGTTACAACAGTTAAGAGATTTTACATTTTGTATCATACAGTAGGTTGCATGGTACGAAAGAAGAGAGTTCCGTGTCAAAGTTTGAGGTGCACCGTCAAATATTTATGGAGTAAAAACAGTTGCGTCTCTGATTGGTAATATGAGACACTGATTACTTGACATGTGCAAATACTATCATCCATTGGCAATAAATAAATACACTTTTTATTTCTTATACAGTTCATATGCAGTATACACCAGAGGTTCAAACTAGTGCAGGGTACCCCCAAAAACAGAACTCCGATTTTCAGCAAATAAAAACATCAATTAAATCTCTTAAATGGTATGTGACCCCTGATTTTCTTGCAGGTAGATCAGATGTGAGGTGCCACACTTTCTATTGCTGTACTTCCTGGGTGTTGATACGCTGCTTATATCAGTTTCATTAGTAAAGGTTAACATTATCAGCAATAGGAATTGATTTGGTCTGATGGAACCAGTAATGATCATGTTACCTGCTTTAGTTCTATTAGAGCGTCCAGAGTGCTCTCCCTTTGTTGAAGCAGACGGGTGAAGCAAGATGAGAAGGATGGATCAAGGGAGGTAAGTGACTCCGATAGAAGATCACAGACAATCGGCACTGAGTCATCAAACACGTGCATACACCACTTGATCTGAAAGGACAAGACATATGAAGAATTGTTCATCACAACAGGAACTGCTGACTTTAATTAGAAAGATGACTTTATTCAAGCAGAGAGCGGGACATAGCCCAGCGGTAAAGCGTTCACTTGATGTGCAGTCGGTCTGGGATCGATCCCCGCCGGTGGGCCCATTGGTTTATTTCTCACTCCAGCCAGTGCACCACGACTGGTATATCAAAGGCCGTAGTATGTGTTATCCTGTCTGTGGGATGGTGCATATAAAAGATCCTTGCTGCTAATCAAAAAGATTAGCCCATGAAGTGGCAACAGCGGGTTTCCTCTTTCAATATCTGTGTGGTCCATTGGGCTATTTCTCACTCCAGCCAGTGCACCACGACTGGTATATCAAAGGCCGTAGTATGTGTTGTCCTGTCTGTGGGATGGTGCATATAAAAGATCCCTTGCTGCTAATCGAAAAAATTAGCCCATGAAGTGCCAACAGCGGGTTTCCTCTCTCAATATCTGTGTGGTCCTTAACCATAATAGTCCGACGCCATATAACCGTAAATAAAATGTGTTGAGTGCGTTGTTAAATAAAACATTTCCTTTCCTTTACTCACGCAAGACACAAACCAAAGCTTCATGTCGTTGTAAGTATGCACTCAGAATAAAGGTAGGGCAACGATCCTAGGATATAACCAGTACCTAGTATTTCATATGTGTTATTAATCAAATTCCATTGTTCTTTAAGCTGAACAATATATAGATTTTTATTAACATGCAACAGAATAAACCTTCTTTTGGAAACACTATATACAGAAGACAATAACCATGTGAGTAAATATAAGTCCATGTATATTTCTGTCAACTGTGGTGATAATATATACAATATGGAGAAAACCTGGAGTGTTTTCTCTTTTATACAAATTATAGATACAACGCCTGTCCTTAAACTAGTGCATATTCCCCTAAGGGTAGTAGTCTGGTTCGAACATCCCAACAGCCAATGGGATGGCCTAAGATTCTTCTACAGCACACCAGTTCCTCTTCCGGTCACATGGCTGTAACTTCCTTCTTTTTGCTTCGCTCTTATCATTGGCACATCCTGGGTTTGTGCTCCGTCATAATCTGAGCAATCTTTCCTTTTTACTTGGTTTATTTGAGACTTTAATGTCTGTAACACATTTCTAAATGTTGTTACTTTATTGTTGTACAATTATTTTGGTTGTAACCACTTTATTAAAGTGGTCTTTCCAAATTATTAATTCTCATGTGTGCCAGTGAACAATCAAATATATCCTTAGGGGAATATGCACTAGTTCGAGGACAGACTGTAATGTTGAAAATAAATGTTATTACAACATCCAATCTTTTGTGAACATTTACAATACTTAAGATCCATCGAAAATTCTTGTACCTGTCTAAAACCTTTAAAGCTATAATTAAACAGAGCTGGCATTGCACTGTGAACCATGTCATTATAATTTCAACAATGTGACCAAGGGTTGCTCCAGTATTTGACCAATAGAAAAGCTTGAGGATAGCTTCTTAGTATAAACTCCCAAGAATCACAAATGTACTGCGTGAAAATTGACGTCTTTTGGTGCTATTTGCCAGAACTTACACAATTAGATTTTCTTTGTTTTCAGTTTAATATCATTATATGTAAACTGAGAGGATCACAGAGATTGTTCATTATAAAATATGTGTGCCTGCATGGATGCATACATGTATGAATATATGTTACAGTTGTAAAAATCGACTATTTTGAAGTTTAGTTGTTTGATATATATGCTGTATTCACTATAAAATAACCGTCTTCAAATTTGAGTTTTATCTGTTGAATATTCTGGAGTACAGAATAAAATCAGTTTTTTTTAACAAATTGGGATTATGGTATACATGAGTAAAACATGTTATTTTCACAAATACCAGGACAAGTCATCTTGGTAACCATAAGTAAGAAACGTTATTCTAACAAATAACAGGACAAGTCGTCTTGGTAACCATAAGTAAGAGACATTATTCTCACAAATAACAGGACAAGTCATCTTGGTCACCATAAGTAAGAGACATTATTCTAACAAATAACAGGACAAGTCGTCTTGGTAACCATAAGTAAGAGACATTATTCTCACAAATAACAGGACAAGTCATCTTGGTAACCATAAGTAAGAGACGTTATTCTAACAAATACCAGGACAAGTCGTCTTGGTAACCATAAGTAAGAGACATTATTCTTACTTGAGTGTGCCAGGTACTGGACAGGTGATCGTAGAAGTCAACGATGCATTCCACCGGATTGTTGTCTTGTTTCATCTCTAGAATGTCCCTCCATGCCTGCAGCAGCTGGCCCTGGTAGGAAACAACAAACAGTAACAGAATTTCTGAGGTCAATTTAATGACAGTCACTTCTCGTACCCTTGTTTTGGCTTCATACACACTAAATATAACATATCCAACAGTATTTTTTTTGTATGATATACATGTATTTGACAAAAGGTACCTTTTATTTATTTCATTTTTTAAAACTCAAACTTAATACTTTGTCCAGAATTATGACAAATAAAAACATACCAACCTGTAAACAGCATTGTCTGCTTGTTATAGAATTTTGACAGAGGTCAAGGTTAGTAGACTAGTTTTTATTTTAATGTTGCAAAGCATTGTAATTATATGGCTAATTTTAAATTTGAATGATGTCAGTATTCCAATAACATCACTATGCATCTCCTTACAATAACAATAAACTGGGTAAATGACATTTTCGGTTTGAGAACGCTGGAAAAATGTCAATGCAAAATTGCCATTAAAAATGTTTTGTTTGAACATTACTAATGAACCTGAATGTGTTTGAATGAAGAAAAGCTTGTGATTAAATGTTTTTACCATTTACAAGTGTAGGTGATGAATTTAGTTCTATGAAAAAAGAGTATACCTTTTCTTTATTTTATTATATTGGTGTCTGAACAGACTTGACAGTATGATTATGGAATATTGGAAGGGCAACACTGCCTCTTGATGTCTGCATATCAAACTGACAGAATGCATATCTGCTTAGCTACAGGCAAGACCATTGCCTGCATTACATATTTTTAACGAGAGTTGCCTCCCCTTCATTACTCCATGTGTCAAGGAGGCTGGATAATTAAAGTTGCAGGTGGCAAATTATCAATTTTATTTGCTTAAATTACATCACAAAGGCTGTTCTCTTTGTGTCAGGTAGATATAGCACCTAATGTCAATAATTTAGTCAGTGCTTGACTTTGTGTTTGTACTGTCACCAATGTATAATTATCTATAGTGGTGAGATACCATCAGACCCTGCGCGTGCTTTAACCTCACCGTGGTGCAGGGGTGTAACATTCTCTTTGAGAATGGCCAATACAGCACAAATTGAAATTTTTAGTAAAAGTCAGTATCTATCTGTGATACTAGTATTTGTATTTTTGCACAGTTCTTTACACTGTTTTTATTTAAATCTTGAATTTCTATATTGATGTTGATCATCACCTTATTTGTTTGCATTACCATAGTTTGACACCCAGTAGCCGATGTATTTTTCGTGCTGGGGTGTCGTTAAACATTCATTCATTCATTTATTCATATACCATCAGGGTAACATGTAAGAAGATCGTTTCCCACATATACACTGTGAGGTATTCTATCACCAAGAAGATCACTAGTATATAACTACACGTAAGCATGCAGACACAAGGTAAACCAAGGATGTCATTAATGGGTAGCAGCCT
Source organism: Gigantopelta aegis (assembly GCF_016097555.1). Classification (NCBI taxonomy): domain Eukaryota; kingdom Metazoa; phylum Mollusca; class Gastropoda; order Neomphalida; family Peltospiridae; genus Gigantopelta; species Gigantopelta aegis. Next base: position 11,910,784 of record NC_054712.1, on the reverse strand, counting down.
TCAGTGTTTCACTATCCTTTTAATAAATGCTTCCTGGCCAAATGCTGTCATTTTGCCATCTATTTGTGCACTAAGATTAGGGAACAGACCATAAATCATTGGGAAAGTGTTCACCTGATGGAAGGAAGGAAATGTTTTATTTAACAACGCACTCAACACATTTAATTTAAGGTTATATGGCGTCAGACATATGGTTAAGGACCACACAGATATTGAGAGAGGAAACCAGCTGTCGCCACTTCATGGGCTATTCTTTTCGATTAGCAGCAAGGGATCTTTTATATGCACCATCTCACAGACAGGATAGTACATACCACAGCCTTTGTTACACCAGCTGTGGAGCACTGGCCAGAGCAAGAAATAGGCCAATGGGTCCACCGACGGGGATCGATCCTAGACTGACCACGCATCATGCAAATACTTTACAACTGTGCTACGTCCCACCACCTCACCTTATGGGTCAAATACTGTTATTTTGCTATCTATTTTGTGCACTAAGATTAGGGGACAGACTAACTCGAGAAAGTGTTCACCTGATGCACAATTGATCTAAGATCAATCGCCACATTTGGACCCATTGGGCGGTTTCTCACTTAAGCCAGTGCTACACAATTGGTGTAACAAAGGCTGTGGTATGTACTGTACTGTCTGTGGTATGGTGTATATAAAAGATCCCACACTGCTAATCAAAAAGAGTAGGCCATGGTGTGGCAGAAGCAGATTTGTTCTCTCATTATTTGTGTTCTTTAACCATATGTCTGACGCCATATGCAGTGGAACTCCTCTAAACTGAACACCCTGGTGACCAAGTAAAAAATCTGTTTTTAATGGGTATCCAGTTTAGAGGGGTGCTCTTCTGTACATATATTTAACAAGGGGCCACGAAAAACATCTGATTTTAAGGGAATTCCAGTTTATAGAGGGTCTGGTCTGTACAGTGAAACCTCTCAAAACCGGACCCTCTGTAAACCGGACATTTTTCACAGTCCCCTTTTAAATATCAGTACAAAAGAGAACTTCTCTAAACCGGATACCCTTAAAACTAGATATTTTACTGGGTCTCCAGGGTGTCCACTTTAGGGGCATTTCACTGGATACCAAAAATAAAATGTCTTGAGTGTGTCATTAAATAAAGTATTTCTTTCCTTCTTTCACTAAGACCATGTAAGACATCTGCCACTGAAGACAATGCAAACCTTGTGACACTTGTGATAGTACTTGTAAAGCTGCGGCAGTCGATCAATCGTCTCAAAGATCCGCATGTACATTTGTGCCGACTCTGCAACAGACAATAACACAGCAAACCAAATTAAGTAGTAAACAATATACACATTTTTTTTAAATTTTAAATCATTATCTATACTGATTAAATAAGTTAAAAATAGCAGCAAACTTTTTTTTAAATATTTTAAATTATTAAGGGCCATCAAATGTTCATTAGCTAACAAAGCATCTTCTCTTTTCTTTTTTTTCAGTTTGCAAGGGATGTTTTTAGAACACTTACTTTTGTTTAAAAAGCATACACTGACAATAACCGATCAACTTATGGTTTATACATTTTGCGACTACAACACAAAATTTATCCACACATTTTCCTCCTTTTACAGTACTTTATATCATCCAACTACACAGACATCAGATCCTACTTGGTATCAATTTCTTATATATAATTTAATTTTTATGGCTATTTTTATAAGCAATAATTCTGAGAAGAAAAAAGAATTGTTCGTATTTACTTTCCATGAGCTTTAATTTGCAAAATGACATGACAGCGAGCCAGGGCAGGACTTATCTCAGTCAGCCGAGTGCTCGCCTGAGGTGCTTGCATCTCAGGATCGAACCACCTCGGTGGATCCATTCTACTGATTCTTTCTGGTATGTGGTAAAGTGTATATAAAAGATCCCTTGCTGCATTAGGAAAAATGTAGCAGGTTTCCTCTGATGACTACAAGTCAGAATTACCAAATGTTTGACATCCAACAGCCAATGACTAACTAATCAATGTGCTCTAGTGGTGTCGTTAAATAAAACTAATTTTAACTGATAGCGAGCTTTAATTGAAGAAGAATATACACATGTATTAAATGGAGAAGAATGTATTTTAAAATAGCAGTATACAGTTAGCTCCCTTTGTTTATCCATTCGTGCAAAGAGTTCATTTGTTGGTTTTACACAGATCCCATGTTTGAAGGCTAAATATTTGGAATAGGAAGTAAATTCTTAAGCTTAGTGATAGCCAAGGAGTTATTTTGAAAAATGACAATATTATTGCTTTTTCACCAGCAGTGCAAATGGTTTAGCTTTAATGAGGCTTGGTTTAGCTTGTGACACTGGGTTTTACTTGTGACAAAAGTGGGGCGCAATCAATTTGGGTAATTTTCAAACCAGCTGATTTTGTAAAAAAATTGAATAGTTAAACCTTTATTGAAATGAGAGTTTTTGTAAGGTTTGAGCAATGTTTCCATAAATATATGTGTGATATCTGCCAACTCCCATTTGAGTGTGGTTTGTAAGGGTGTGAACATTGTCAAAAATGCACCCAAAATCATGCAGTTTGGGTGCATTATGATGAAAGTAACACAAATATTTAACTAAAAATATTTTAAATGAGTGCCCTTTATAATTATGACCCTTTATGTAATATTCTTCAGACTAAAAATACCCGTATCAAGATTTCTTTGTTTTTAAACCATAGGTGGGCATTTAGGATGCCAGGGGCTGGCATGCATAAATCTCAGCTGAAGATTCACAAATAACTGTGGTTTTCTACCTAAGACATACAAGCTGTGTGACCCTGCCCAGGGTTCATAGCCTTAAAACCAAACAAATTCAAAGACTTTCAAAGACTATTACCTGCCATTTTCAAAGACTTTCAAAGACTTTTACACAGCGGTCAAAGATAATAGAATACAATAAAAATACCAAATCAGTTCGTTTACGTTGCTGTCCAGGGAACAAAATTTAGCTTTTTTACATGCAGCATGACAAATTAAACCATGTAACTGGAAAATATCAAGTGCATGCAGCTGTAAAAGATATCACCATTGCTTTGGCTATGATTTGTGAGAATTTAAAGACTTTTATTACAATTCAAAGACTTTCAAAGACCTAAAAATCATTTCTTCACATTCAAAGACTTTCAAGGAATTTAAAGACCGCTACGAACCCTGCTGTCTGTAAACATAACACACTGTGTCTCACCTAGTGACTGGCTGTTGAAGGCCTTCACGAGCTGTGGACTGAGCAAGGCTTCCAGTCGGTTCTTCAGCTTCTCCAGGTGCTGACACTTCTCGCCATAGTCCGGGGTGTCCACCAACATTTGCTGTAATTTGCATGATACAACATTCAGATTTTTATTAAGGATTGTCTGTTATTTCTTTTACGGTCATTGGAGAATCAGGCCATCTACATTAACTTTTTCATCTAGGAGCCAGAGTATGCTAACTTGTATTTTTATATAGATAATATGAAATATTTTAGTCACTAAATGAAAGAAAATGGTTGCATATACGACCAAATCGGTCGCAATGAAGAGGGCTGGAGGATAAACAAAAAACATTCCAGCCAGTGCAACAAGACGGGTATATCAAAGACTGTGGTATGTGCTATCGTGTCTGTGGGATGATGCATATAAAAGATCACTTGATATCAATGGAAATATGTAGCAGGTTTCCTTACTAAGACTAGATGTCAAAATTAGTAAATGTTTGACATCCAATAGCCAATGATTAATACATCAATGTGCTCTAGTGGTGTTGTTAAACAAAACAAATATTAACTTTGTTCACATGGGGGGGATTGAGATCAATTTTATTTTGTCGATGGTGGGTACACAAGACACTTGTATTTCACCCACCTCCATGAAGTTAAAATTAAGGTTTATTTTGTTTACTAACAAAACTAACTTGAACAGTTTAATTAAATTTATGAGAGCCTAATTTACAAAGCTCTTTTCATTTCTCTTAAGCAACATCACATCATCCCTGAATATTTTTTTACTGCAAGACGACAAAGTTGTGAGAGTTTAGTGAATTAGAACCATGGATAACAGATATTATGATTTAAAAGTAACTTTATTTTACAGGAATTTATCCTGCCATTCCGTGGGTCCAAAGATAGGACCCTTCCCAAAAGAAAGTGGCACTGAAAATTCACAATTTCTATACTAAACATTTCCCAATACAGTGGACTTTGTCCAAACCAGCATCTGTCTAAACCAGCATTCTGTGTAAAGAGGCGCAGTTTTAAATACCTCCACCCCCTCCCCACTGTCTGCCAGTGGACTGTGTCCCAGCCCACTTCTCACTGATGACCCGTCGTATTTTGTTTATCATGAGTTTGAATGGTTTCTTAGAAACGGAAATATCTTTCAGGCGTATACCAATCACTAAAACAAGCATTACTTAGCCTTGCTTTTACAGATGCCTTACACATAGTCCAAACATTTGGTTAATATGACGTTTTATTTACGTTGGTATTTTTTCTTATTAATATATCGCAAGAACTGTAACTCTGGACAAACTCGGTCTACATTGGCACTCTGTCTAAACCGGCATATTTGATCAGTCCCAGGTGAATCCAGTTTAGACAGAGTCCACTGTATATATATTTAATATATATATATGTCTGTTGTAATAAATTAATTTAACAGTGGCCTGAAAACATATCCTAAGTATGATGTACTTGTGCTCTATAATTTTCCCAATCTCATCAGACATAAGGACCCTGGCAAAAAATCCTCGATAAATCCCCGGAGTATTCTCTTTATGTAGGCAAACACTTTACTGGGGTTCTTTAATTTGTGACTAAAACATCAAGCACTTAAAAGTCATCACCAGCACCCACAAATGTTAAAAAAGGTTTTGTTTAATGACACCACTAGAGCACATTGATTTATTAATCATCGGCTATTGGATGTCAAACATTAGATAATTTTGACATAGTCTTAGAGAGAAAACTTTTTGCTACATTTTTCCATTAGTAGCAAGGGATCTTTTATATGCACCATCCCATAGACAGGATAGCACATACCAACAGCCTTTCGTGTACTGGCTGATTGATCCCAAATCAACTGCACATCAAGCAAGTACTTTTATCAGTGGGCTATGTCCCTTCCCAACCCACAAATGATTCTATGTATCAGACAACAAAGAAGAAATAAATCTCACCAGACTTTGCTGCATTCTACTCAACTTGTCGGTGATCTGAAATGAGTCCAGTCTGTATAGTCAATACACGACAACATATCAAACAGTCTAAAAGAAGTAATTAAGAAAATGCATGTACAGAAAATCAGATTAAATGAAAACAAATTATTCGTTAAACGATAATTCTATGGTACTAAGAAAAAAAACCCTATTCTATAAGGAATCTGTTTGTGCCAGTGTAAAAATGCGCACTATGATAAGATGACGATGACTGCACCACACCCTTCCTCTTCCTCCCAATTAGCTATGAATAAGACAAATACAGTCAAACTTGTGTTAAGCATTTATCAATTTAAGGTGAGTATCAAAAAGAGGCATTTAAAACAGGTTGCTGCTTAATACAGGTTTAATACATGCTAAAACAGGTTTGATTGCTTTGAGAGAGAAAAAGAATCACTATTTTGAAAAATAAGTTAGCTTTTTTAATTTATTTATTTAAAAAAAGAAATTGTGTGCAGAATTTTGCCATTTCAATGATAAGGCCACTGACTGACTATGTTTACTAAACTCACGGCATGTACGTCCTGAGACTGGAACACTTCCTCCATATCAGCACTCAACGTCGTCCAGTTGTCCGCTTCCTAACACAAATAAATAATATTTCAAAATACTGGATAATTTGTATAATTACAATTTTTATAAGCAGCCATTAATTTAGAGCCAAAAGTTTAGCAAATTGCCTAATTTGCTCAGCAAACCTGTAGCCAAATACAAGTTAACCAAAAACAATACAACAAAATTAATGCTATTTAAAAAGAAATATATGCATCTGATTTTTTTGTATGAACTTTTTTGATGACTTAATAATGAAATATATTTGCAACACATTTAACTTTAATTGGGATTTACATGTACCTTTAGCAAGAAACAATTTAAAGTCTGTATTAGTGCAATTATTGTTATTTGTTGGATTGAAGCATTTAATAAATGAACTGTTCACAACAGGTTACTACCATTATTATTGTTGTTGTTGTTGTTGTTGTTGTTAAACAAACTCAGTTTGGTTCCAATACAATGTTTAGCCATTGTTAGTCTAACATAAAAAAAACCAACTTATCAAGACAAACAATTATAGCATCAAAAGGATTTCTTACAAAAACATTTTTGGTAGCACACCACCATTTACTCAATGACATTCATTTCAAAATACAATTTTCTGTCAAAATATATTCTGTGAAAACAGGACAGTATTGAGAGGGCTATTTTGGGGAAATAAAGTTGCTTGTTTTCCACCCGTACGGCCAGAGCATCACCTCATTTTGCTGTTAGGTAACTGGCAGCACACAAGTACCACAAGCACAGATGTTATCACTCAGTAACAAAAATAACAAATAAAAATAACAAACAACTTCTGTAAATTACTTATTTTAAAAACTTTTTTTTCTTTCTTTTCTTTTAAATTATTTTCGTGCTTATATCCAATTAAGGTTCAAGCATGCTGTTCTGGACACACACCTCAGCTATCTGGACTGTCTGTCCAGGACAGTGGATTAGTAGTTAGTCGTTAGTGAGAGAGAAGAGGGTATACTGGTCTTACACCTACCCATTGAGTCGTTAAAACTCGCTCTGAGTGGGAGTCAGTACCGGGCTGCGAACCATGTACCTACCAGTATTATGTCCAATGACCTAACCATGACACCACCGAGACCAGTTAAAAACTATTAAGTTAAACATACTTTCATTGTTATCAAGGTCAGGTGAGAATATACGTACTGTCAGTGCATCAGCTGTTGTTTTCATTCGCGATTTGATCCCATCTAACTTCAGCAACACCTGCATAGACTGAGCCGTGTTCTGTTCCACCTGTGGACAAAATCATATCATCTTTATATGTATATTTATTTACTCTAATTATAGTTAAAAAGGGATTTTCACTGGTGGACAGACCCTCTACAATGCGATCGATTTGGTTGTATATGCGACCATTTTTTTCATTTGGCGACTAAAAGATTTTATATTATCCATATAAACATACAAGTAGGCACCATCTGGCTCCTAGTGGTAGAGTTAACGTAGAGACTTGCCCTAAGTTCCGCCAGGAAATCTTTTGCTAACGTTCGTGAACTATTTGATTGGTTTCCGACGTGGTCATTTGGTTTTACGTAAAGCTCATAAACCAGTCTGGCGGACATTTTTCTGCTCGGTCTGGCTGAACGTAGCACCGGTAGAGGGAGGAAGGGAAACTGGAAGGAAATGTTTTATTTAACGACACACTCAACAAATTTTATTTACAGTTATATGGCGTCGGAAATATGGTTAAGGACCACCCAGATATTGAGGGAAGAAACCCGCTGTCGCCACTTCACGAGCTACTCTTTTCGATTAGCAGCAGGGGATCTTTTATATGCACCATCCCATAGACAGGATAGCACATACCACGGCCTTTGATGTACCAGTTGTGGAGCACTGGCTGGAATGAGAAATAGCCCAATGGGTCCACCAATGGGGATCGATCCCAGATCGACCACGCATCAAGCAAGCAGTTTATCACTGGGTTACGTCTCGCCCCTGAAAGGAAACTAATGCAGAAGAACAACAATTTTAACTGTACACAGTTTTAGATTATCAGGTTTATTATTACTTAGTATTAACTGATGCACATATTATGTGGTTTGTGGTTTTATTGTCCTGATGTTTGTAGGGGCCATAGTTTTTCGAGAGAATTACAATGGTGGAGCCGTTGAAATTCAGATCATCTTGTGATGGCAATTTGGTACAAATAACAGCAAAATTAACACCCAGTAATGATACAAATGCTGTCACACATCAATTCTGAACCAGCTGTTTTAGGCAGCATTGCTTAATGCCATCGCACATTTTAAGGGCTGATGATGTGGAGGAGTTTTTTGGGGTTTTTTTTCAAATTTCTACATAATCGCAACATTATACATTGTTTCTTCAATTGTCTTTTTTTACTATACTCGCCATCTCCTAATGATTGTTAGGGCTGTTGGTCAGATAAGAGGGTTCCAGGTGAGTCCTGGGAATGACACAGACAATGTAGCCATGTGGGAAATTGAAAGAGATAGATAATGGTAAAGAGTTGCAGAAAACTGATAGAACAGGGTCAAAATGGTTTGAAATCTGAGGAGAAATTTAATAATCTATTTGTACTAATAGAGATGGTATCATAGAATATAACATACAGTACAACCTTGATTTAAAGGGCTTTTTAAATAACGAATGCGAACTTGATCGCAAACAGAATATCAGAATATTAAAAGTAGAGTAAACTCAAACAAGAGCTTTATGTGTTGGAAAGATGCATACCCGGACCACCAACACACACTGACACTTTAGCAAATGAAAAACGCGTAATTTTAGAGTTAATAAAAAACCATGATTATTCCTGCTAACTGGGGGCAGCCATTTTGTTTCGTTTTTGTGATGTCCGGTGGTATAGCTTGGGGCGAAGTGACGTCAGCTCCGTCCATCTACTCTATCAACAGTGTAAACAAACGCTCTAATTTACGACAAGGCGCTTCACTTTCACCAACCTGACTTGTAAAACAACATAAATGACTTGAAAATATAATAAACTGTTTAACTAAATATATTTCAATTTGCATCAATAGAATGAAATGGAGTTATAGTATTTTTCTTTTTTTTAAAACCCAAAGAAAAACAAAGCATATTATTAGGCCTATTGGTATGCTACATTCGAGCAAAAACGACCACTCACGATACCCAAGTGATAATTTTATTTTATTTTGGACTACGCAATTGGTCATTTTTGTGATTTTAAATGGGAAAGTCTACTTAATTAAAGGTTTTACAGAATTACTTACAGTAATAAAGCAGGACGGCTTATCGATAATGATTACAGGGGTGTCCGTGCGGTTAACACACAATACCCGGTGATCTTAATAAAAGAGGTACGTCTTTTTACTGTGTCTAGACACAGTGTCTGGGGACCATCTAAATATACACCAGGAACCACAGGTACATCCATGGAAAGAAAAGACCAATTAACTAAGAAAACACTCACATTATTATTTCAGTACGTGGATTAATTTATGTACCAAACATAATACAGTTATTTCAACACTTTGACAATGGTGGTTTATTTTGTATTAAAAATAATATATGATTCTTGCTGGCTTACTGGGATGACTATTATTACAGAATATTGTGATGCATCTGCAAACATCAGGTATTTTTTGTTTCTTCAGTTTGAAGACTAATTCCTGACTTGACACGTTAGGTATTACGTAGCCACCAGCACGCCAGAGGGCGTATTCACTGGGATGATACAAAATGGCTGCGTCCGTTATATATAATAGCCGTTACATTTAACCGTTTTATTAATTAACTATACGATTATACTTGTTGATATTAAGCAATAATATTCATTATATATCGTTGAATATGCATACTAGGTTAAATGCCTTAGTTGTCCCTTCCTTTAAGAGAAAATGTTTTCAATTCAGGTGGAAGTCTTTCTACTCCAACATAATTTTTGTAGTGTTTTCCCTAGCTTGTTTTAGCATGGTGCAGCACCATACCTCAATAGTCTAGCACCATCATGCCTCAATCAGCACCATGCTGCCCTGAGATTAAACAAGCCATTTTCAGTAATTAAACACCAAAAGCAAGCACATAAATTACATTAATGTTTATTTTAATTTTTTTTAATGAAAAACAAGTGTCCGAAAATGGTGAAAATGCTCCAAAAGTGTTTGGTCTACCATTCCTTGCCTAATTTCTAGGGAAATCACTATTTTTGTTACTATTTTTTTAAATTATTATTATAATTAAAAATATTTCCCATGTTATCGACTCACGTTCTGTATGTCCTGTTTCACGGTTCTCATCTGATCCTGTAAGAGAGCGCCTTCCTGCCGCACGGCCTCCACCTCCCGCACGACACGGGGTAGATTCTGTAGAGCCTGCTGGCCCGCCTCCTCCAGAACGTTGTTCACTTCCTACAACACACACTGGTCAGATTACTTCTGTCAATGTCTTAACTTCATACAACACAGTCAGATTACTTCTGTCAATGTCTTAACTTCATACAACAGTCAGATTACTTCTGTCAATGTCTAACTTCATACAACACAGTCAGATTACTTCTGTCAATGTCTAACTTCATACAACACAGTCAGATTACTTCTGTCAATGTCTTAACTTCATACAACAGTCAGATTAAATTAACTTCCAAACAAACACTCTACACAGCTAGCTTACTTTTTCAATGTTTTAACATCAAAAAAATACAGTAACATGTAGCTTACTTTTTCAATGTTTAAAATTCTTTCGAAACAGTTAGCTTACTAAAATTCAATGTTTTAACTTCTTATAAGATACAGCCAGCTTACAAGTATTTGTTCAGTGTTTTAACTTATTGCAAGACACAGCTATATGTAGCTTACATGTACTTTTTAAAATTCAGTGCTATAGAAGAAACATGGAAAATGCATTTGTTCATTATTAAATGGGCTGTTTATAATTGAATAGTGACCAAAAAAGTTTAGTTTTGATTTTTTCTTGTGAAATGTAAAGATTATACTTGGAATTAAATACCCACAAAATTTACATTGAAATAATTTTCTTTGATTACTACTGTTTTGTAAATGTATATACCGGGTAATAGCAAAATCCAATATGGATGACCGTTTGTCATGGTTTGGACGTTGAATTTGAATGGCCTCTCTATACAGACAAAGAACTTGCTGCTACATGTTTGTGAATATTTAATATGTACTTTATATGTTCTCATGGAAACCAGCTTATTAGACGATTTCATTTTTTAAAGTTAATTATACAAATATTACATGCAGGATCAATTAACTTTTAGTTATTTTATATAATTTTATATTTATCACAACACATGTAAAAAATAGCCAAATATGGTACTTGTAAGTTTGAGAATACTATTTTCATATACACCATGTTTCTAAATGTAACATACACAATAAACTGAAAGATGATTTTAAAAATTAACATCATACACAAATCAATAGCATAGGATGACCAAATGACAATTACATTCAAAACAGAGGAACCGGTGATGATATTGGCCATGGTTTAAACTACTGAAGTACTACATGTACTTACTTGTATGAACATCTGAAGTTTCATCACCAGTGTAGTCGCATATTGCTGCAAACAAAAGATATCAGTGAATAAATGGATGGATGGGTGGGATGGATGGGTGGGATGAATGGGTTGGATGGATGGATGGATGGATGATGGATGGATGGATGGATGGAGGATGGATGGATGCAAGTGGAATGGATGGATGGATGGATGGATGGAAGAAGGGATGGATGAAATCGATGGACGAATGAATGGATGAAATCAATGAATGAATGTATGGATGGATGAATGTATGGATGGGCAGATGGATGGATGGTGGATGGTTGGATGGATGGATGGATGGATGGATGGATAGATGGATTGTTGGTTGGATTGTTGGATGGATGGGTAGGTGGGTGTATGGGTATTGGGTAGGTGCGTGCGTTAGAGTGGGTGGATTTTTGGGTCGGTGGATGGATGGATGGGTAGGATGAATGGGTGGATGGGTGGAATGAATAAGTGGATGGGTGGGTGGGATGAATGGGTGGGATGAATGGGTGGGATGGATGGATGGATGGATGGATGGGTGGATGGATGGATGGGTGGGCAGATGGATGGAAGTGGAATGGATGGATGGATGGATGGAAGAATGGATGGATGGGTAAATGGATAGGGAGGTGCACAGGTGGGATGGATGGATGGATGGATGGATGGGCAGATGGATGGATGGATGGTTGGATGGATGGATAGATGGATTGTTGGTTGGATTGTTGGATGAATGGATGGATCGATGGATGGGTGGGTGGGTATTGGGTAGGTACGTGGGTTAGAGTGGGTGGATGTTTGGATGGGTGGATGGATGGATGGGTAGGATGAATGGGTGTATGGGTGGGTGGGATGAATGGGTGGGATGAATGGGTGGGATGGATGGGTGGGATGGATGGATGGATGATTGGGCAGATGGATGGAGGATGGATGGAAGTGGAATGGATGGATGGATGGAAGAATGAATGGAAGAATGGATGGATGGGTAAATGGATAGGGAGGTGCACGGGTGGAATGGATGGATGGATGGATGGATGGATGGGTGGGATGGATGAGTAAATGGATAGGAAGGTGCACGGGTGGAATGGATGGGTGGGATGGATGGGTGGATGGGTGGATGTGTAAATGGATAGGGACGTACACGGGTGGGATGGATGGATGGATGGGTGGGATGAATGGGTGGGATGGATGGGTAAATGGATAGGGAGGTGCATGGGTGGGATGGATGGATGGATGGATGGGATGAATGGGTGGATGGATGGATTGGTAAATGGATAGGGAGGTGCACGGGTGGGATGGATGGATGGATGGATGGATGGATGGATGGATGAAGAAAAACTGAAATTTATTGAGAGTAATGTATAATTATTATATATTACATTAAAATAATATCAATCTAGTAGCAGAAGGCAACTTTGTTTTGAATAACCACTTAAATTCTTTGATTTTATTAAAATGTAAGTTTTTGGTGTTGGTTCATTTGTGATGTTTTGGCTAAATGTGACTAAAAGATACTTGTATTTATAATTGTGTTTATTTATTAAAGGTAACATAATTAATAATAGTTCTTACTGTACATGTATATAAAATATTTGCACTTTCTCAAAACATGTTAAATGCATTAAAAGTCAACACATTTCGGATGTTCTATAAAATACTTGCTGTGCACATGTAATAACAATCAAACCAAACTGATGCTCACATCTTTTGGAATGTTAGGGTCTGGTTGTGACTGAAATGCAGAATTCACCCATTCTTTTGCATCAAAGTTGTCATCCATAAACTTGGAGTAATCCTTAAAAAAATAAGAGGAAACTATTTACATCACAAACATGGCAGCTTAAATAAATTATTGTGTTCTTATTTATAAGCAGTTATCTGCATTTTGAATATTTTCAAGAGGTACACAATGACCACAGATGTACATTAAAGGGACACGCCCTAGTTACGGCTAGTTGTTAACCATTACGGCGTTGTTGTGCGCTATTAAACCCATTTTTTCACAAATAAAATTGCACTTTACTTACATTTTATTATTTAGAATACACATTTCCATTCACCTGAAGTGCTTTTTGGTAATCCTGGTAATCCTGATGTTTGTAAAACCACGAAATGAATTTTTTGTATTTCTTAAAATGCTGTGCGCACTAGAGAAAAAACCGTTAAGCAAGCGAGGTCCAATCTATTTTTAGAGGGAATCTTCCTGTGTAAACGTCACAGACATTGGTATACCACGTGACTGTTATCATTTTGGTTCGGTTTGTTTTCTCGTGCACGGTTCGCGCAATCAACATCCGATTTGTTGTCGTTTGCTTGTTGTTCATTTGTGAGATATTTCTTCACAGTTCGTGAACATTTTCAGTAACAATAAAGTTCAGACAAGTAAGTATCTCAATACAAAACGTTACAAACCCTTAAAACCAATAATTTTGCTAAGTCTTACGATATCTGGAGAGGGGATACAACCAGGACAGAACAGTTGGAACATGTCCAGGAGAGGTGAAACGAACGCACCCCAAGTCTGTGAAATTTGTCGTGACGTAGGCATTGTTGTGCTTCGAGCGACATCTACCGGTGACATCAGAATACTAACTTTCAAAATTATTTCAAGCAATTGGGACATGGGATTCCCATGGTATTTATCGATGTAAAACCTGCTTTTTCACTCCATTTGATAAAAACATGATCTAAGTGTGTTACAGGTTTGTAGATTAACCAAATTATAATTTATTTTCGCTGGATGGAACTAGGGTGTGCGGCTTTAATTTAATCCTGCTTTTAATTTTATTATGCTTTACCGTATTAAAATAAAAACTGATCTACTTACCTTGACCCCTGGCAAAATAGTTCTGAGATATATATTGAGCAGACAACAACATTTACATGTCGGTATATTTTTATTTTCATAATTGTATACAAAATATTAAGTTTTAAAAGAAAAAAGAAATAAGAGTACCATTTGTCAAATATATCATATCAAAACATTACTGTTGGATATGTTATATTTACTGTGTACAAGACAAAACAAGGGTTCGAAGATTGACTTGTCAACCTTATAGTCTGTCCCATCCTCCTATAAAAATAGTTTTGTAAATAATGTCAGTTTGATTTGACGTAAGAGAAAAAGTAAAAGAGTTTTATAAATAATAAAAAAAAGGACTATTTTTGTGTGCAATTTAAAACAAAATTGGTTCAGAAATAAATAACTTGCAGTAAATTCTATAAAGTATGAAAAAAAGGCATTCCCTGTAGAAAGAACTATAATTATCATCATGTGATGGTCTATTGCAGTATTGGTTTAAAGTGACAGACCCTAGTTTTTAAACACTAAGGCACCTGGCAAGAGATCAACATCACGTGGCAAACAAAATCAAAAAGACAGACTGGTCAGAATTTTACTCGCATTTGGTGAGTGGGTGAGTACTTTCTGCACCCCTCGCTACAAGTTTGAAGATTTAACTAAACTTAGTGGAAAGAGTTTGACCCATACCCCTCTATATCAAAGGCTCTAAGACTAATCCTAATGTTAACCCTAACCATTGAAAGAGGGGTACAGGTCAAATTCATGCCTAATTTTAGGGTTAGGGTTAGTTAGATTCATATGTAGTTAGGGTTAGGGTTTCTTTTTAGGTTAGAATGAGCTATGTTCCCTCTTTATCAATATAATAGGGGGGTTAGCAGGTGGACAATCTAATTAAAATTAGCTCCACTGGTTAATTACTATTACCTGTGGATCTAACAGCACCCTGTTGGAGCTCATGTCCAGTTGACCTTTCATTCGACCAATCAAAACCTTACTTGCAAAATCATGCCAGTGATTTGAAAAGAATTTGAAAACATTTGGGATTATGCCGAGGGTATACGAAATGATTCGGATGAATTACGAAGTAAGCCAGAAACTAATATCAAAATAAAATTGTATATAAAAGATTTGTTTCCCCCTGTTTTTTAATGTTGAAATAGACCAACAAGTTCGCCTATTCACAGGCTATTGCATAGTCTCGCCCCATATTTTTGGAATTTGTATGCTCCCGAATAATACTATAAAAGGCGAAGTGTAATTGGTCGATATTTAAATTGTTATTCATAAATGAAATGTCACCTGGACATGGGAGTCCATGCAATGCTGTTATATCTACTGGTAGACCAGTAGAGCTAATTTTAATCAGATCTGAGATTGGCAGGCAGATTATCTACATTGAAACTAGGGACTAGTAGGGTCTGCCAATTTGTTTAAATAATATTTCTTCCACAATCAAAATCAAGTACAGCGTTTTTAGACTGATCAGCAGGTTAATACCTATATTAAGGCATCTTCCTACATTTAACAAATACACTTGTTGTAAATTTGATAAATCAAGATGACGGAAACGAAAGAATAAAATGATTTCAGACTTCACCCTTTAGTCAGTGTCACACTGTCAGTGTCGATTGTGTAACCCGAATTCAACGCACTAAAAGGTATTTAGTCTTGCCGCCCTTTCTACACATTTTAGACATTGCACTAACTAATACCAAGTGAGCGATAATCTTACCATTGCTATGTTAGATGTTGTTTAAAAGTTCGATGCTTGGACACATTCCACGTTTCACATTTTGCTTCTGTTTTGCAAATAGAGTGCTCTCCCTTCGTATGAGGTGCCTTGGAGATTGCATTGACCCAAATCAATTCCCATTGCTAATCAAGTTAACATTAGCTAATACAAATTATTATGCTTTATAGTCGAAGGGAACTGATGAATTGGCATGTAATGACCAATGTTAAAACAAATATGAAAACATATTAGGAATTTTTAAACCCATACCAACTCATATATTATTTATTTATTTTTATTATTATTAGTTTTTATTTTTTTACAAAAATGTCTGACCATGTAATTTATTTTTAAAAAATGAAAAAAAAAACGTTTTTTAAAACATTACCACCAAACTGATTAAATTTCATTTTAATAGAGGGATCCAAGCAATATGCTCCAACAGCCAAGAATGCAAGAATTAATAATCAATAATGCAGTACACAAATATTAAAAGTAAAGTAAAAGTAAAGTTTGTTTTGTTTAACGACACCACTAGAGCACATTGATTTATTAATCATCAGCTATTGGATGTCAAACATTTAGTAATTTTTGACATATAGTCTTAGTTATGAAAAACGCTACATGTTTAATTCAGTAGCAAGGGATCTTTTATACGCACCATCTCACAGACAGAATAATATATACTACGGCCGTTTGATATATCAGTCGTTGTGCTCTGGTTGGAACAAAAAAATAGCCCAATGGGCCCACCGATGGAAATTGATCCTAGACCGACCGCGCATCGGGCGAGCGCGTTACCACTGCGCCTAAAGTCTCCACGAGTACTCGAGTACTCGGGCACGGGCCAAATCTAACAAGACTCGAGATTAGAGCAAGGAACAGCACCCTCATTTAATTATAGTTTTACGTAATTTTGCCATATGCTTGCCGCCGGTTATATTATAGGGCTATGAAACATGGAGGGAAAACAAAAGTCGAATGTATGGAATAAAATACAATGGCATGATTTGACAAACATGTTCAGCACTGGAATTAAGATGCATGTTCCTGGGCGTACAGGTTTCCAATTTTTTTAGGGAGAGGGGAGGACTGGCTTTTGCCCGAATTAAACGAAAATGCCCGAATCTGCATAACAACATTTATTCATATTACCATTACTACCAAACAGCTATAGAGTGCTGCAAATGAATAAATACGCACTAATTTGAAAGAAAGAAATGTTTTATTTAACGACGCACTCAATACATTTTGTTTACGGTTATATGGCGTCAGACATATGGTTAAGAACCACATATGTATTGAGAGAGGAAACCCGCTGTCGCCACTTCATGGGCTACTCTTTTCAATTAGCAGCAAGGGATCTTTTATATGCACCATCCCACAGACAGGGTAGTACATACCACGGCCTTTGATATGCCAGTCGTGGTGCACTGGCTGGAACGAGAAATAGCCCAATGGGCCCACGGACGGGGATCGATCCCACACCGACTGCGCATCGAGCGAGCGCTGTACCACTGGGCTACGTCCCGCCTCTAGAACGATTGAAATACCTGGTGAAAAGGTCTCAGGTTTACGTATTTTGCCCGAATATCTGTATAATGTTTGCCTGAATTTGAGGTTTTACTCCAGCACTAGGGGGAAGTTGCTACCCACACCCCCTGTCTCGTATGCTTATGCGCACGTACATGCGACAAATAGAGAATAATACATGAGTGGCCGTTAAATACCATTTATCTCATAACGAGTTGTTTTAAAATGTATCTAACGAGCGAAAGCGATTTTGATACGTTTTTAAACAACGAGTTGTAAGATAAATGGTATTTAACGGACACAAATGTATTATTTTATTTCTTACATATCCTCAAAAACTATGTTTTAAGCACATTTTAACATCTTTATCGATTAAAAGATATTTACAACCCTTTGCACTTGTAGTTCCCTTACGCGTCACAGATACGTGATTGCCGGGTTAACTATATGTCACAGTGTAATCGATTTCCACCGAGCTGTATTTTTATTGGACGTATGGCATTATTGACCTGGTCATCACCTAGGAGCAGCCAGTCGCATGTGTTGAAATTGTTAACACACGTACGTGTGTTAAAAACTATGTGTTATGAAAAAATAACACATGGTGTTCTCACCAACGAGTGTGTAAGAAAACAACTTCCTACAGCTTCCGTAAAAAACAAAAACGTTTGAATGAGCATATGGCGGTACATTGAATAATATTTCAAGGTAGATATTGTGAGGTAGAAATTCCTTTCTTGCTAAGGAAAGCGGAAGCCTTACACATGAACACATGAAGGTACACATGAAGAGAGTTGATGGCTTATCCATTCAACCATGATAACATGGGTGTCCTGGTGTGGTTGAATGTCAATTGAGGTCTTTCTTTTTCTCATTGATCACTTGAAAAGTCCTGTTTTCGTTTAGGCATTTGTTGGCCTTATTACTGTATATACTATATATATATATATATATACTTGATAGTGTAATCATGGTGTTTAAAGTGACAGGAAGAGCGGTGCCATGCAAGTGTTTTCAAAACCGTTGGGTATCATCACGTGTTGATCCAGTGAATATAAAAACGACACCACTAGAGCGCACTGATTTATTAAACATCGGCTATTGGATGTCAAAAATTTGGTAATTTCTGGCATAGTCTTAGAGAGGAAACTCGCTACATTTTCCAATTAGTAGCAAGGGATCTTTTATATGCACCATCCCATAGACAGGATAGCACATACCACGGTCTTTGATATACTAGTTGTGGTGCACTGGCTGGAGTGAGATCCAGAGGTAGAACAAAGGGTTGTTTATTGTTCCTCTTTATCCCAACATGTGTAAAAATAACAACATCCCTGTCTCTAGCATCAATAGTAACAACATCACTTATACCAGACGTTCTAAGTTGGGAATACATGTTTAAAATTTAAATTTTAAAGTTTTTTTCATGGCAACCTTGGGATTGAACTAATTTGTTGTCATTTACATCAAAATATTGATTCCAATAGCTATTTCGTATTGATTAAATGAATAAAAACAGACAGGATAGAACATACCACTGCCTTTGTTACACCAGTTGTGGAGCACTGGCTGGAATGTGCACAAGACAAAAGTTCCGTGAAATTTTGTTCCCCACTGCCCCCTATCTTTTCTCTCGTTTGACTTTCGTCTCATTTCTTCCCGATCTGGCAGATCCTCCTATCTTTTAGCTTCTTTCGCTGTCCACCTCCGCATCCCAGTCCTTGTCTCTCCAACCGCGACATGTGCTTGTCTCTTGTGGCTATCCGTACCACACACCTGCCATTTCCCGTCGGCTTTAGCTGTGGGTTTAGTCTGGCCTCTTCGGAGAGAGTTCAGTAGTTATTTAAGGCATTGTTGAAAGACACCTGTAACCACCTACTATGTTCCTCTACTACCGGCGGTCATTAGTTAGTGCTGTGGGTCAGACCAGCTTTATTAGCGGTAGAGGACGAAGATGCCAGGTATTCCGTGGATATTTAGACTAATGATGATATCAACTCATGAACCACATTAGAATAATTACGGTATCAGGTGTTTGGGAATGTTGAGCACATATCCAGCCTCACCGGCGACACCACTTCATTCTTTCATTAATTCATTCATATATGATTTATTTGAATAACCATAAGGTAATGCTATTAGTCGCTAATAACGATAACGACGTTTTTCACTATAAATACCTTCCAACGTATATGTTTTTTAAATTAACCATATATACGTATACTTATATTCTGTATCACTTAATGCCATAAAAAAAATCTACAAATGATTTTCCGCCACATAATAGGTTTTAAATCTATGTTGGACAAAATCCTTAAAACCTGCTCGCATATGTCTCATATCTGGGGAATGGGAGCTGACTAAAATAATAAGTACTGTATATGTATACGTCATCGTGTGAAAATGACGAAAGGATGCTCAAATAAGTTATAATATTAAATGTTGTTACTGTTCGTATGTCTCTGTTTTTGTATCGATTCATCATCTTCTTCTTCTTCTTCTAATTCTTCTTCTTTTTGTTCTTTTTTTCTTTCTTTCTTTCTTTCTTTTTTTGTTTTGTTTTTGTTTTGTAGGTTGTGTGTGTATGCGTGTGTGTGTGTATGTGTATGTGTGTGTGTGTGTGTGTGTGTGTGTGTTGCTCCTTTGTTTGCTTGTTTGTAGATTTAGTATTATTATTATTATTATTATTGTTGTTGTTGTTGTTGTTGTTGTTGTTTTTATTTTATTTATTTAATATTTGGTTTGGTGTTGGGTTTTTTGGGTTTTTTGTTCTTCTATCCACAACTATTTTTTTTCCAAAACTCCATTTGACTCTGTATTGTGCGGAGAAACGGTCTTGATCACAGGTTTTGTCGCCCGGATGTATGTAAGGGGCGGGACGTAGCCTAGTGGTAAAGCGTTCGCTTGATGTGCGGTCGATTTGGGATCGATCCCCGTCGGTGGGCCCATTGAGCTATTTCTCGTTCCAGCCAGTGCACCTCGACTGCCAGTGGTATATCAAAGTCCGCGGTATGTGCTATCCTGTCTGTGGGATGTTGCATATAAACGATCATTTGCTACCAATAGAAAAATGTAGCGGGTTTCCTCTCTATGACTATATGCCAAAATTACCGAATGATTGACATCCAATAGCCGATGATTAATAAATCAATGTGCTCTAGTGATGTCGTTAAACAAAACAAACTTCTTCAGATTTATGTAATTAGATGTTGTATTTTATATTACATTTAATTATTGTGTGCATAAAGCGAGACTTAAATATTATAAGAATATCTGTCTATCTGTAACACTGGCCTATAGCTTCGTAATGTTAATATAGTTTTCATAGATTCTAGGAATTTTCACCAATCAATAAGCTATGCTATGGTGGTATAAAACGACATAATTTGTCGCTCAGCTAAGGTTAGGGTTAGGGTTAGTTGTTTTCGATATGTTGTGATACAATTTCACATTATGTTGGCTTAATTATCGTTCTTTTGATGAAACGCCTAGAAATACAACATCTTGTGAAACAAGAGTTTCTGATATTTGTCGTTATATTGATGGCAGTTCCATTCCATACACCACAATAAACAAAATAAGTTGAGTACTATCTTGATTAGGTCTTTAACAAAAAAGTGTGTTTGTTTGTTTTGTTTAACGACACCACTAGAGCACATTGATTTATTAATCATCGGCTATTGGAAGTCAAACATATGGTCATTTCAACACAGTCATAGAGCATTAGTAGCAAGGGATCTTTTATATGCACCATCCCACACAGAATAGCACATACCACGGCCTTTGATATACCAGTCGCGGTGCACTGGCTGGAACGAGAAATAGCCCAATGGGCCCACCTACAGGGATCGATCCTAGACCGACCGCGCATCAGGCGTGCGCTTTACCACTGGGCTACGTCCCGTCCCGGGTATCTAACAAAGACTGCCAGGGAAATTTATTCATTCATTTCAACTTATTTTCGTGCTTATATCCAAGTAAGGTTCAAGCACGCTGTCCTGGGTACACCCCCCCCCCCCCCCCCCCCCCCCAGCTATCTGAGCTGTGTGTCCAGGACAGTGGGTTAGTTGTTAGTGATTAGTGGTTAGTGAGAAAGAAGAGGGTGTATAGGTCTTACACCTACCCACTGAGTCGTTAAAGCTCGCTCTGGGTGAGAGCCGGTACCGAGCTGCGAACTCAGTACCTACTAGCCTTAAGCCCGATGGTATAATCACTACACCACCGAGGCCGGTGCCAGGGGAATATTTAAACAGCGATGTATTTTCATTATACATGTACCAGTATAGTACGTTGCGGGCGGTTCCAGTCCACACAGGTTACACCAGAAAAGCTACTTTGACCGTTAAAGCCAGGAAGTAGGTCACACTAGTACTTCTATGATGTTTCGTGTAAATACATATTGACCTTGTATGTCTAATACAGAATGTCAACGCGGCGTCTCTCTCTCTCTCTCTCTCTCTCTCTCTCTCTCTCTCTCTCTCTCTCTCTCTCTCTCTCTCTCTCTCTCTCTCTCTGTCTCTTAGTATATCTGTCTCTATGTGTGTGTGTGTGCTCTTCCCTTTCCCCTTTCTCTCTTCTCTTATCTTTCTACCACACATAAACACATAAACACACACACACACACACACACACACACACACACACACACAAACAAACATACACGCACGAAAATACAAACACACATGCACACACAAATACAAACACACGCATACACACACACACACACACACACAAACACACAACCACACGTGTGCACTCATCCACAGACACACACACACACACACACAGACACATACACACACACACAGAGAGAGAGAGAGAGAGAGAGAGAGAGAGAGAGAGAGAGAGAGAGAGAATATACACACACACACACACAGACACACACACGCACACAAACGCAAACACACACACAAACATACTCACATACGCACTCTCTCTCTCTCTCTCTCTCTCTCTCTCTCTCTCTCTCTCTCTCTCTCTCTCTCTCTGTCTCTTAGTATATCTGTCTCTATGTGTGTGTGTGTGCTCTTCCCTTTCCCCTTTCTCTCTTCTCTTATCTTTCTACCACACATAAACACATAAACACACACACGCACACACACACACACACACACACAATAAACACACACACACACACACACACAAACAAACATACACGCACGAAAATACAAATACACATGCACACACAAATACAAACACACGCATACACACACACACACACACAAACACACACACGCAACCACACGTGTGCACTCATCCACAGACACACACACACACAGACATACACACACACACACAGAGAGAGAGAGAGAGAGAGAGAGAGAGAGAGAGAGAGAGAGACACACACACACACACACACACAGACACACACACGCAAACACACACACATACATACACACTCACATACGCACTCTCTCTCTCTCTCTCTCTCTCTCTCTCTCTCTCTCTCTCTCTCTCTCTCTCTCTCTCACACACACACACACACACACCGATATTCAAAACACAGGGCTATTTGGTGTGTGATAGTTACCCTAACTGCGACACCAAAGACGAGAAGAAATCCAAAGCCACCACGTGTACATGTCTACAGTAACTGTTACCTGCTCGAGTTACCGCCGATTCCAGCCTCAGACCGGCACCATAGGGATACAGTTACTAGGCTTTATGTGTCCTACATGATTAAATAAACAAACTATGCCCGAGACTATAGTTTTATATTCAATGCTATAACTAAAAAACCCAGGTGCGTGTGCCGAGTTGAATCGAAACCCCCTTCCTTGCTGTTACAAAGAAAAAAAATTAAATGTATTTTCCGAGGGAGCATGACCTCCCTAAAAACTTCGCTTTTCAGTGTCGACCATCCGCCCCCCCCCCCCCCCCCCCCCCCCGTACAATTGCGTACTCACGCGCCTGGAAAACATACGCTTATTGAATAGTCGTATATGGAACCTTCACGGCGAACCTATTGGATTTTCCCGTCCAACCAGTGCCCTACGACTAGTATATCAAATGCGATGGTGTTTACTGTCCTGTCTGTGCGGAAAATGCATATTATAAAAGATCCCTTGCTGCTATTGTAAAAATTTAGCGGGTTTCCTCTGATGATTATGTGTAAGAATTACCAAATGTTTTACGTCCAATAGCCGGTGATTAATCCATCAATGTGAATAAAATAAAATATTAAACAAAATAAAACAAAACAAAACATAACATAACATAACATAAAACAAAACAAAACAAAACAAAACTAAACAAAAACAAAATCAAGCAACTTTGTCCAATTACAAAACTATATCCGAGCTTGTACATTTTACGTTTAAACTGAATGCACTGAAGACGAAAAAACAAAAGGTTATAGTTCAGTAAACTTAAAACGCGTTTTTCTCTAGTGGCCAAAGGACAAACATCTTTGTCGTACGTCTTTCAAAGTGTGCTGGTAAACGCAGCAAGTTGCGGATGAAAGCCGGCTAAATATCACTTTGACGGCTTCGCTTCCTTGTAGGACAAGGACGACGCCTTTCCTTGTCTTAATAGATATTTTCTTAATCACCAGCCACGACGTGGCCACCACATCACCTTACTAGCTAAGGCCTAGCGGCTTTTTCATTCCGCTCACACACAAAATATGAGAGCTTACGTATCTGTAAGGTACGCTGGAAACATTAATAACATGCAGACTGTCATATTGTGTAACTGGATTCACAGTTAGCGGAGTTAATTAGCACCAGTCTGCATCGATAGTGTTGGACGTCACCAGTGACCAAATATTTCTTAGATTCGTGTACGTCTTTTACATATGGATTAAATAAAACATGGATAAATGGATAATTTTCGGTCTGTGCGTGTTAACAGGTATTCTATATATAATTTGTTATCATTTTACTTTGTTTTATTATTAAGTACATACATTTTGGTTTGTAAAATTATTGCATGTATTTTTTGATAATGTATTTTTATTTAAATGTAATAATAATAAATTTTGTAGTATATCGAATCAATAAGATATTCGTAGTCATATAGCACATAGTTTATGGGGTGTTTGGGGGGTGGTGGTTATTACTGTATGTTTTGAGATATTTTATTTTTATTTAAGAAAATTAAGCTTAACATTATTAACTGTAGTATATCATGCCATTTAGATATTCATAGAGCACTGATGTTCGTTCTTCATGTTGTTGTTTTGTTTGATTTTTTATGTTTGTTTGTGTGTTTGGGTTTTGTTGTTATATTTGGTTTGTTCGTTTTTTGTTTGTTTGTTTGTTTGTTTTTGTGTTTGTATGTTTTGGCGAATTTATTTTGTATTTAAACTTAATAATTATTAACTTTGGAATAGGTCTATTATACCTTTCATTCATAGGTGTGGTTTGCTTTCAATTGAGGTTTTTGTGGGTGGGGTGGCTTGGTGGGGGGTTAGATAATGGCTTTAGTTTTTATAGATTTAAATTTTGTGAATATGTTGTATTGTATATTATGTGAATACTTGATCCGATAACAGTTCGGTATAGTTTGAATGATATAGTAAAGTCAGGGTCGTATCCTCGGGGGGGGAGGGGCATGGGGTGTTGTCCCCTGAGAATCTCACCTTTTTTTTTCTTCTCTTTTTTTACTCCAGAATATAGCATACACACCTCAGGGTTTAATTTGTATAGAGTTTCATTTGTTTATAAAATGTAGTGCCCCGCTCCCCAGGATTTTGATCAGGGTACGGCCCTGAAAGTTTATATTAAAAAATAGTAGTTTCATTCATAGGCGTCTGAAGCGAGGTGGGGGAGTGTGAGCAGAGCCGCCGAGGGCACAGCTCCCGACTCCCGAAAATAATACATTGCCCCAACCCCCTAGCTGAAAATCAAATTATTATATAGCCGCCACCCTCTTGGGTTGATACCATTTCTCGATCGACGTCTATGTCATTCTGTGTTTAGGCTGTCGATCACCAAAAGCGAATTTACGGTTACACACCACCATTAATTACTCCATGCAGTTCAAATACAATTTCTATGTCAGAACACATTCTGTGCATTCTGTCGAGAGGGTCATGTGACTACCAATTTTAGGGAGTGCTCTCATTGACAAGTACCGTGTCAAAAATCAACATAGGTCGACCACGAAATTCGTAGGAAGATGCCAAAAAGTGTGTGTGTGTGTGTGTGTGGGGGGGGGGGGGGGCACACTTTTATATTTACACACTTTTACACTATTATAAAGCAAATATAAAGCAAACTATCTGAACAGTGCCCCCCTTGCCTCCTCCACCCGCTTCCTACGCCAGTGAAATTGTACAGTTTTAAACAGCCCCTATACCGTGACACCGCCTCGTGTTGTTATACAAGAGGCACTATACCACTTGCACAGTTGTTATCAGTTAGCACTACATATATAACAGGTAACTTCAAGCCTACGGGTTATTTCTAAATACTACAGAGGTCAGCTTACGTGTAATCATCAAATACAAATTTCAAAAAGCATATCAGAATTTTGTAGGGTTTTTTTTATGAGGAACTATTTCCTAAAGCGGACTATATTAAGGT
Source organism: Gigantopelta aegis (assembly GCF_016097555.1). NCBI lineage: Eukaryota > Metazoa > Mollusca > Gastropoda > Neomphalida > Peltospiridae > Gigantopelta > Gigantopelta aegis. Next base: position 11,884,918 of record NC_054712.1, on the reverse strand, counting down.
GCTACGACAAGTAACAACACGACGAATGCCTGAAGTTGAATTTGGCAAAAATATTTTTTTATTATTAATTCGCTAAAAAATCTAATTCGAAAATCAGATAAGTGCAATTATTTAAAAAGCCTTTCATTATTAATTAGCTAAAAAAATCTAATTCCAAAATCAGATAAGCGCAATTATTTAAAAAGAGTCTTTACTTTGTTATACATGTAATAATTTTGTTCGCCAACCCTCCTCTACCCCCCATACAAAATAACATAATATATCTTGGATGACCTTGTTTACCGGCCTCGGTGGCGCAGTGGTTAAGCCATCGGACTACAGGCTGGTAGGTACAGGGTTCGCATCCCAGTACCGGCTCCAACCCAGAGCGAGTTCTTACGGGCTCAGTGGGTAGGTGTAAGGCCACTTCTCTCTCTCACTAACCACTAACTAACTAACAACTAACCCACTATCCTGGACAGACAGCCCAGATAGCTGAGGTGTGTGCTCAGGACAGCATGCTTGAACCTTAATTAGTTATAAGCACGAAAATAAGTTGAAATGAAATGAAAGGATGACCTTTGAAGATATCTTGGATGACCTTTGAAGAAAAGGCAAAAATGACTTCACATGTGGTAATGCTACTTTAATAACGACACGAGCACGCCTGTGAGTGGCAGTATGTATTGTAATCACGATATGAAAATCAATGTACGAGTTTATATGTTAGATCGCGGATCATCGTGTGGACTGTCTTCAGATGTGGTTTTAGTCTTTGTAGCGACCTCAGGTGCTGATTAATTTGTATTAACGAACTTCTGCTATGTATTCCTGTAATCTGGCCATGCTTCGTTTACATAATTATAATGAACACCGAAAAACCCAAAACAACAACAACAAATTAAATTTTTTAAAAAAACCTACACAAAACGTGAATATATAATTATTTTCAGCTATAACATTTTTTTAAATTTTTTTTTAAAGGGTTTAATACATAAATAGATACAGAATTACAGGTTGATTTCCCCTTTATAATATCATAAAACTGAGTGCTTACAATCAAGTAAACATATTCTAATGAACGAATCAATCAATCAATGAAATAAAGAAAGAATGTTCAACGACATTGTCTATTGTCTGTAAAAAATATTGTTATTGTATGTTCCTCATATGCCGTTGTGCAACCGCCTGAGTTGTAATACAGTTCTGTTCTGTTCTGTTCTGTCCTGGTGTCAAACAATGGTTAAAATATGAATTAATTGATTATCAACATCTAATTATCTAATTACAAATTAATCATAACACTGCTTTGCGTTTCTTGGTGTGTTCAGTGTATATCAAAACAAACGTCTTTATCTCGAACTCTGTTATCTCGCGAGCCCAAGGTATTTCGAAGTCAAAAAGCCGATGATTAATACATCAATGTGCTCTACTAGAGTCGTTAAACAAAACAAACTTTAACTTTATTTTGAGTTATGTTATTAGATTTTCCATTTGTATTTATGTTTGTTTGGTGATATAGAGCCTCCTACTAAATAGAACAGTGTTATCACGACCATCATCACAATTAATCTTTATTATTTTTATTATTATTATTATTATTATTATTATTATCACGCAATAAACGTTTTAATGTTTGTGCACAGATTATTCCCAGTGTATACAATTCCCAAAGGGGTTATCGTAATTTATCATTCCGTTCGTCACTTTCCGGCATAATGTTACGTCATCGCCACCTACATGTTGAACGTTGTGTGCAATAATAATTATAGTTTGTGACGCAACTTCTGTCAGGCTTGGGCTGTGATTTAATGTTTAAATAATTACTACATTGAAATACCACTGTCGAAACAGACTAAACATTGTGTGTATAATTCTAATAAGTAAATACTCTTTTGTTATAAATCTTTCGATTAGTCCAAATGATATCATGTGACATAAAAAAAACACGACGTTTTGCAACAGATTATTTCACCTGTTTCCTTGATTGTTTTAAAATAACCCCTCCCCCCACCACCTCCCCCCTTAAATTTTGCGACAGTTATAATTTTATTATATATTAATTTTCATTTGTTTTCCGATCCCCTCTAAACCTCCCTTCAAAATTCCATTGGCATACCGCCTCATGTCATTGCCCCCACCCCCCCAATGGTTTTTCTGGATCCGCCACTGAAATGTTAATGTTTATAAAAAAACAAACCATGATGTCCTATTTTTTAAAAGTTGTTTGTCATGAAAAGTGAGAATTTTCCCATTCGGCTACTGACAGAAAAAGCCGTTTGAATCGTAGAGGGGAGTCTCCTTGTGCCGTGTATTAATTTCTTTAAATAAAAAAAAAGAGTCAGATAGTTATTTGATAGTAATACATGTAGTTGTATACTTGGGATTATAAACATTGTAGGTGATAATTGTTTACGTTCATAATGAAGGTATAATCCATAGAACCACCTTACACACTTCGCCTATGCAAAGTGGTTATCAAGTGTTTCATAGCTTCGTGAACGTAAACAATTACAATGTTCAGTTCGTAAGTATCATCTAAGTCGCACTTTAAGAAAAACTATCTCACATATACACTTTTATTTGTAACTATATTTGATTTTATTTCGCATTTTGCTTATTTATATATATATATATATATATATATATATATATATATATATATATATATATATATATATATATATATAATTTGTTGTAGTTTGCTATGTCTAATTTTTACGAACATTGGAATGTTTGGAATGTTTGTATATAGAAACGTACAGATAGGTTGGATAGATAGAAATATTTGATAGAAAGATAGATAGATAGATAGAAAGAAAGAAGTGTTTTATTTAACGACGCACTCAACAAATTTTATTTACGGTTATATGGCGTCAGACATATGGTTAAGGACCACACAGATTTTTTTAGAGGAAACCCGCTGTCGCCACATAGGCTACTCTTTTACGACAGGCAGCAAGGAATCTTTTATTTGCGCTTCCCACAGGCAGGATAGCACAAACCATGGCCTTTGTTGAACCAGTTATGGATCACTGGTCGGTGCAAGTGGTTTACACCTACCCATTGAGCCTTGCGGAGCACTCACTCAGGGTTTGGAGTCGGTATCTGGATTAACAATTCCATTCCTCGACTGGGATCCGAACCCAGTACCTATCAGCCTGTAGACCGATGGCCTGCCACGACGCCACCGAGGCCGGTAGATAGATAGTAAAGTTTGTTTTATTTAACGACGCCACTAGAGCACATTGATTTTTTTTATCTTATCATCGGCTATTGGACGTCAAACATATGGTCATTCTGACACTGGTTTTTTTTAGAGGAAACCCGCTGTCGCCACATAGACTACTCTTTTACGACAGGCAGCAAGGGATCTTTTATTTGCGCTTCCCACGGGCAGGATAGCACAAACCATGGTCTTTGTTGAACCAGTTATGGATCACTGGTCGGTGCAAGTGGTTTACACCTACCCATTGAGCCTTGCGGAGCACTCACTCAGGGTTTGGAGTCGGTATCTGGATTAAAAATTCCATTCCTCGACTGGGATCCGAACCCAGTACCTACCAGCCTGTAGACTGATGGCCTGCCACGACGCCACCGAGGCCGGTAGATAGATACATAGATAGATATAGTGGTTGTTATTTGTTTCTTGGTGTTTGTTTTGTTGTTTTTGTTTTGTTTGTGTTTTTGATTCATATTATATTCATCGTCCAAAACTTACCAAGGCCATAGCTAGCGGGTGTGTGTGTGTGTGTGTGTGGGGGGGGGGGGGGGGGGGGGGGGGGCAACTGCCGAAATAAAATCCGGGAAAAATTATAGAAACTTAAAGAAAATTCTCTTCTTAACCGTTTAAGGAGTTTTAGACTATTAACTACTCAGTTGCCCCCCCCCCCCCCCCCCCCCCCCCCCCCCCCCCCCCCCCCCCCCCCCCCCCCCCCCCCAAAAAAAAATAATAATAATAATAATCCTAGCTACGGCCCTGCTTACGATATAGTTTCGGCTGATACTTTGAATATATTCTGAACGGAATCCTCCATTTTATACCCAAGACATATATGGCCAATCCGAGTACTCGACCACCACTATAAAATCTCCTTTAGTTTATTATTATTATTATTATTATTATTATTATTAAATATTATTAAAAAAAAGATCTCTTTCATTTGTGATATTTGTTTATATAGTTGTCTATACGTGCGTCTGTCAGTGTGTCACAAATGAAAATTTCATTGTTTTATTCTTCAGCCAACTCCCTCCGGCGCCCAGAGCAAGTTCACATAAGCTATGGAGACACTTCCTCGGAAATGGTTGTCATGTGGTCTACACATAAAAATGTGACGTCACGGGTGGAATTCGGCGAAACTGCTGACGTTTTACACATGTTCAAGGAAAGTCAGGTCATTCGGTTGACTAATGATGCGTGGAATGCTGCTCCGTTTATTCACCGAGCAGAATTAAAAGTAAATGTTTTTCATGTGCCAATAAAAATAACTAAATATGAAATACAGTACAACACCACCCATCATAACGCAACATAACTGAATACAATATAATGCAATGCAATGCAAAACAATGCAATACAACACAATGCAACACAAAACCAGCACGTACAACAACACAACATCACACACAATACAATTTAACAACGCAGTCCAAAGCAACGCAACGCAACAGAACACAGTACAACACAACACAATCGTTTCTTATCCTATATACATGTAGTTAGCAGTACAACACCTAGAATCTCAGTGGGTCAAAGTTCAAAGTGCAACCAACTTTTCATTCCACTGTCAACACTATCAGTCCCGCCATTAGTGATAAATGTGAAAGTGTTTGTTGTCATAAAATGTTGTTTTCGTTTGGTCAGTTTAAAATGTTTGTAATTTAATTTGAACTGGTGTCAATGTATCAGCTACTATAGTCCGTCCCATCCTTCTACAATTTTTTTTTTTTAAATAATTTCAGTTTGGCTTGACGTAAGAAGAAAAGTAAAAGTATTTTGAAAATAACAAAAAACAAAAACAATTTTTGTGTCCATTTTAAAAAACAATCGGATCAGAAATAAATAACTTGTAGTAAATTCCATAGCATGATAAAAGGCGTTCCATGTGGGACGGACTATATATGTATAGTGTTTAATTTGATACAATAGGAAATAACAAAAAACAACAACTATTGTTGTGTGCAATTTAGAAAACAATCGGCTCAGAAATAAATAACCCGTAGTAAATTTCATTGTATGAAAAAGGGCGTTTCCGGTGGGACGGACTATAGTATATTGTGTTCAAACATGTGTTGGGGGCCCTTCTAAAATAGGATGACATATGTTGTGAGAAACCAGGGTAGTTCCAGACACTTCCAGTTATGTCTGAACTGAGTAGCTTAACCCCATGTTTTCTGAGGTATTGATCGCCTGAGGCTGGATGGGTGGTAGGATCGATCTCGCTCGGCGGACACGTTTTTCTCGTCCCAACCAGTGCTAACCACTGATATGCATGTGATTCTCTATCTAAAGAAATTAAAGCTCACATAAAGATCGCCTGCTGCTATATTGTAAGAATAGTTAATGTATTAATATATCACAGCAGTGGCCCATCTCTCTCTCTCTCTCTCTCTCTCTCTCTCTCTCTCTCTCTCTCTCTCTCTCTCTCTCTCTCTCTCTCTCTCTCTCTCTCTCTCTCTCTCTCTCTCTCAGGTAATATAATAATAACCATATTATGATGGACGTCAATTATCTTTGATTTATCATGTACTGAGGTATCGTTAAAGGTGACAGGTGATAGGCACATATATATATATATATATATATATATATATATATATATATATGTATATTCCTTTGTTTTATATGCGGTTTTTTCAGGGTCTACAGCCAGGTCAGTGGTATTCTTATAGAGTAGTGTGCATTGACGAAGATAACGTCTCCACCAGCCAGGAATTTTCCTTCCACACCACCGAATACAATATTGTAAGTTGTGCTTCCAACATTTCAAAAGTCGGAAGCAATGTAGCTAGTGGCGCATGCTCTAGCAATATTTTAGTTCATTCGGAGTACTTCGGCCGATTACGGATTCTCCGACCGATTACGGATTCACCGGCCGATATCGTATATGAAGCAGACGATATTACAGTTCATTCGGAACACTTTGGCTCATTGCGAATTTTTGGATATAATACGGAGCAAAGTGAAATCACACACACTTGACACAGATTAGTATACTTATGATAAATAAAATGGTTGTATATTGGTAAAATTTATATACTGTCACAATATATTTTGCTCATACACTACTATAATATAGTCATACATGTCAATCGTATAGCATTTACCGAGTATGTATTTGTCTCTCCTAAGACATATCTTGCATCCACCCTGTGTTTGTATGTTTTATTGTTCATTCATCTTTATTTATATTTCCAATAACATTATTTTTCTTTAAATACTGAATTGTGACTGTTACATAAATAAATAAAAAAAAAAAAAATAATAATAATAATAATAAATAAATAAATAAATATAAATAAATAAATAAATAAATAAATAAATAAATACATGTATAATTACTATTTTCCATTCTACTACTTTTTTGTGTTTTATCTTCACTGAACTATAGACCCGTCCGTTGTCGTTCATCATATTTGGCGATATGGGTGACGCGGAAGGGCAGATGACTATTAATAGAGTGACGCAGGAAGTGGCGTCAAAGAAGTATGAGGCCGTTTGGCACATTGGCGACTTTGCCTACAACTTGTATACCGACGGCGGGAAGGTATGTTATATTAACATCACATTTTACTTATAGGCTGAGGGTTTTGTGTCGTAGGATCGAACCACGTCAGTGGACCCATAACCTTAGTGAATGTTTTGCCGTCCCATGTCCCATACAGTGCCCCACGAATGGTATATTAACAACTGGTATATGCGCTGTACTGTCTATGGGGAAGTGCATATAAAAGATCTCTTGTCGATGATAGGAAAATATAGCGGGTTTCGTCTAAGAATTCGCAAATGTCTGACATCCAATGGCTAATGTGAGGGCGGGACGTAGCCCAGTTCGCTTGATGCGCGATCGGTCTGGGATCGATCCCTATCGGTGGGCCCATTGGGCTATTTCTCGCTCCAGCCAGTGCACCACGACTGGTATATCAAAGGCCGTGGTATGTGTTATCCTGTCTGTGGGATGGTGCATATAAAAGATCCCTTGCTGCTAATCGAAAAGAGTAGCCCATGAAATGGCGACAGCGGGTTTCCTCTCTCAATATCTGTGTGGTCCTTAACCATATGTCTGACGCCATATAACCGTAAATAAAATGTGTTGAGTGCGTCGTTAAATAAAACATTTCCTTCCTTCCTTCCAATGGCCAATGATTAATAAATCAGTGTTCTAGTGGCGTCGTTAAACAAAATAAACTTTGACTTTAACCCGGGCTGCCTATAGAGGGCGAAATCTTGCTCAGTCGGTAAAATACTCTCATGATGGTCTTCGGTCATAGGATCGAACGCCCACAGCGGAACAATAGCCCATAACTATGTTTTGGGGGCACATCTTTCCGATATACCTTGTATTATATTGTATTGGTGGTGTGTGTAGCGGGGGGGGGGGGGGGGGGGGGGTCTATTGTTTGAGGTCGGTTAGTAGCTTGCTTCTGTATACTAGTATGTTGCTAATAACATGATGGAAGGGACATTGTGGTGCAGGGTAAAACGTTATGTTTAGTTTCTGTAAATTGTTTTGTCATTTTAAACGTTTACGCAGACATTTCGGCATTCTTGAATTTTTTATTTATTAGGGCATTTCTCCAAGTCAGTCAGGGGCGTCATGTAGTTCAGTTATAGTCATGGCCAATCTAATTAAAATTAGCTCCACTGGTTAATTACTATTACCTGTGGATCTAACATCATCCCGTTGGAGACCATATCCAGTTGGCCTTTCATTCGACCAACCAAAACCTTACTTGCAATGTCATGACAGTGATTTGAAAAGAATTTGAAAACATTCGGGATTATGACGAGGGTATACGAAATGATTCGAATGATTTACGAAGTATGCCAGAAACTAATTTCAATAATGTTTTTATATAAAATTTGTTTCAAAACGAAAAAAAACAAACTCGTGATGGTATCGCCATAAAATCTGTTTATACTAGTATACAATCCAGAGTTTATTACTGCACTTTTCCCAATGTTTTTTAATGTTGAAATAGACCAACAAGTTCGTCTATTGCATTAATAGTCTCGCTCGATATTTTTAGAATGTGTATGCTCCTGAATAACGCTATAAAAGGCGAAGTGTAATTGGTTGATATTTAAATTGTTATTTATAGATGAAATATCACCTGGACATGGAAGACATTGGTAGACCAGTAGAGCTAATTTTAATCAGATTGAGTCATGGTAAACGCTCATCACATACTCCTATGGACAGATGTGTTTGATTTTTAAGACGCACCCAACTCCTCATCAATTATTCAACACAATTATTATTTCTGCAAGTATCACAAAAAGTGGCACACCGCTACACAGCGTAAACATATCATCCGACTTAAATAACCAAGAGGACGGGATTTAGCTCAGTCGGTTGAGTGTTTGCTTGTGGTGCTTGCGTCGCAGGATCGAACCACCTTGGTTGATCCATTCAACTGAGTGGGATTTCTCATTCCAACCAGTGCACCACAACTGGTCAAAGGCAGTAGTATGTGCTTTTCTGTCTGTGGGAAAGTGCATATAAAAGATCCCTTTCTACATTAGCAAAAATGTAGCGGGTTTCCTCTGATGACTACGTGTCAGAATTACCAAATATTTGACATCCACTATTCAATGATTAATTAATTAATGTGTTCCGGTGGTGTGCCTAAACAAAACCAAACGTTTTAAATAACCAAGTGTTCAGAAATGAAAGCGCTGAATAAAAAGACATAGGTACGAAACACAAAGTTGGATGATCTTCGTTTAAATATAAGAACTATTAAAGTGACCGCCATTTTGTGTGGTCGCCATGATGTCGCGTTTATTTAATATTACCTAGCGAGCGTTTCATAACGTCACGTTTAGAAGAACTATTCCAAAGTTCTTCAGAAAAGATTATTGTGTGCGCGGTGCCAGTAGTTTACGTGTTCGTCAACATAAACAGGTCAATTAAATTTTGACATACCATGCTTTTGTTTTTTCTTTTGTCTCAAAACAGCATTTGGCAATAAATGGTTATTGAGTAAAAAAAAAATCGTGTAACCCACATGAGCAGATAAGCCGCAGGGGGACCCTATTCAATGTCTTAAAACGTACAGCCCGCGGGCTATACACGTGAAATTACGGTAATAAATTGAGAGCTGGGATCCGACGTTTTAACTGTTATGGTCTCACTACACAAATGTCATCTTCCATTGAAATCCATATTAAATTGCCCAACTTCAAATGAAGATTGCCAATAGAACGGGTTCTCGTTGCCACTAACAACACACACCATTGCGAACATACGTTATATTAGCATTTATTTTCACTCCAAAATAGATAACATTTCCGTCTCAGTTTTTTGCTATATAACCGAATCTGGCTGTAATACCGGTCCGAACAGATGGTTCATTAACCGATTCACTCCGGCTGTTTCTTACGCTATACACGCATGTCCAAAAAGGTCAATGCACAAAATTACAAAATAGCATGGGCAAAATACAGCCAGAAGGCTTACCATTTAACATACATATTGTTTTAATTCTTCACTATTTCCTAGATCTGAATATGTGTGCCATAACTTGTGTCACAGTTAGGAACTATAGTGGACCGTTATCAATCAACTCTCAAGTCAGTGGCGGGAAATAACCCAGTGGAAAAGCGCTTGATGCGTGGTCGATCTTGAAAGCATTGGTTTATTTCTTGTCCCAGCCAGTGTTCCATAACTGGTGTAACAAAGGCCGTGGTATGTACTATCCTGTCTGTGGGATGTTGCGTATTAAATATACCTTGCTGCTAATCGGAAAGAGTAGTCGATTGCTTGGCGGTAGCGAGTTTCTCCTCTAATTATTTGTGTGGTACTTAACCATATGTCTGACAACGTAATTAAAATGTGTTGCGTGCGTCGTTAAAATAGCACATTCCTTCCTTCCTTCCTTCCTTCATTCCTTCTGTTTAACGATTTACTGTACAATGGGCCGCCAGCCAATCCGGAAGTTGGTCTTAAGTGGTTGTTTCCATCATTTAGTGTAGAGGCTTCTGTTCTCGTATTTTTCAGGTAGGAGACAGTTTCATGAACAAAATTGAAAGTATTGCAGCAAATATTCCGTACATGACGATACCTGGAAACCATGGTAATACTTTTCAATTTCTTTTGTTTTCTATATCCCTGTCGGTGGCCCCATTGGGCTATTTCTCGTTCCAGTCAGTGCTCCACAACTGGTGTAACAAAGGGCGTGGTATGTATTATCCTGTCTGTGGGATGGTGCATATAAAAGATCCCTTGCTG
>NC_054712.1:11859482-11869482 GCF_016097555.1 Gigantopelta aegis | reverse complement strand
AGCGTGTTTTTTTTTCTTTTCTTGAACTCAGGTGTTTCAATTCATTTCAACTTATTTTCGTGCTTATATCCAATTAAGGTTCCAGCACGCTGTCCTCAGCACACATCTCAGCTATCTGGGTTGTCTATCCATGACAGTGGGTTAGTTGTGTGTTGGTTAGTGGTTAGTGAGAGAGAAGAGGGGTGTAGTGGCCTTACACCTACCCATTGAGCCCTTAAGAACTCGCTCTGGGTCGGAGCCGGTACCGGGCTGCGAACCCTGTACCTACCAGCCTGAAGTCTAATGTTTTAACTACGACACCACCGAGGTCGGTTCTCAGGTGTTTAATCATTGTAAATGTTTGTAGTTACACGCGTGTAAGACATTAACAGGCTTTGTAAATATAAGTGGCCGCTAGATATCATTTATCTCACGAGTTTTTAAAAATGTATTTGACGAGCGAAAGCGAGTTTGATACGTTTTTAAACAACGAGTTGTATTCGGACACGAATGTATTATTTTATTTCTTGCATATCCTCAAAAATCAGGTTTTAAGCAAATTTTAACATTATTTTCGACTAAATGTTATTTACAGCCGTTGCACTTGTAGCTAACTTATGCATCACAGACCCATGATTTTCATGTTAACTATATGTCACAATGTAATTGATTTCCATCGTGTAGTTTTTTATTGGATGTATGGCAGTGGTGACCTGGTCATCACATAGGAGCAGTCAGTCGTACGTCTTGAAAATGTTAACCGACAAATAGAGCCTTTTCGATGACGTAACATTAAACACATTTTCTTATTTAGAATATCAGTGTCTGTATTTATAAGGCGTTTGTTGTTGTCTTAATGCTTGTAGCCCAAACCGGATTTTACCTGTCAATAATTTCGTACGTACGAAAAAAAAATATATCACTGAGTGCTACAAACATTAGTATACGACCGCAAACGCATTCGATATGCAGACACTGGTATTCTGAACAAGAAAATGTATTTAGTATGAAATAGTAGTCGCCAACAAGGCTCTGTTATCGCAAACATCTTACAATGGCTGAAAACTCAGAACAGTCCCTTTAATTCTTTTTTCTTATGTATTGTGTTGGTGAGAGATGGTGGTATTTATATCAGTGGTGTACAAACGCTGGTGTAAAAGTCTATGCTACTATCAAATATGCAACTAATATGTTGTTGACTAAGCATTAGTTAGCTCGAGTCACCTCAAGCCCTCTCCTTATTGATATGTTGTAGAGGAGAGCTACAGGGGACTGCGTGTAATACTTCGGCAATCGTCGACAACCAAATGGTAGCCAGCTACTGTGTGTACAATACACATGCTTTCCTAAATCTGATGCCACAGAACTTTAGTTTGATTATTCTCGAGTTCGGTCATGACATTAACCTTACATGTTGTTAACCAGTACCAACGCTACACGAAGAAACCCGACCCATCTATGTGAAACGAACCTGCGCTGTATTTTAAACTATGCAACCTGAAACCTAGACATGCCATATTTTGTTACAAACAACTTTGGTAATGTTTCAGACTGGAAGACCTGTTCCACGCTCAAGGAGTGGATGTGATAATAGAGGCTCACGAACACTCGTACGAACGCTTGTGGCCAGTGTTTGATGGGCGTGTCATGTCGGAGGATTATCGAAACCCACCAGCTCCCATCCACATCATATCCGGTGCAGCCGGAAGTCGAGAAGGAAACGATCCCATGGAAAGTGCTGACGGTACGTACTGGTGGTGGCGGTGGTGATAATTGTAGTAGTAGTAGTAGTAGTAGTAGTAGTAGTAGTAGTAGTGGTAGTGGTGGTGGTGGTGGTGGTGGTACTTTAGTAGTAGTAGTAGTAGTAGTAGTAGTACTTTAGTAGTAGTAGTAGTTGTTGTGGTTGTTGTTGTTGTAGTAGTAGTTACATATATTATTATGCTAGCGTCAGACTATCAACTGTCACGCTGGAGTTGGCCAACTCGACAGTTTCGTTGTAATTTCCCCAACTCCCAACTTATAATGACTGGTGCACTCGGATTAACAACTTATCGTTTGTAGGGGATGTATACGTCGGGAATCGAGTTGTAAGAGTGCTCAAACTAGCAACTGGACAGTCGTAGAAGTCGAGAGACAGGCGAGTTGACCAACTATGTCTGACAGTTGGTAGTCTGATCCTAGTATTAGTCATAGTAGCAGCAGGAGGAGTAGTACTAATAGTAGTAGTAGTAGTAGTAGTAGTAGTAGTAGTAGTAGTAGTAGTAGTAGTAGTAGTAGTAGTAGTAGCAGCAGCAGCAGCAGCAGCAGTAGGAGGAGGCGGAGTAGTAGTCGTGGTTGTGGTGGTGTTGGTAATACTTCACAGGACCGGGACCCCGTTCCACGAAGCAATCTTAGCACTAAGATCACCTTAAGTGCCGAACTACCTTAAGCACTTAAGTGTTATCTTAGCCCTAAGATCGCTTCGTGGAACGGGGCCCAGGTTTCAAAACCCTCAGTCAACGAGACATGAGCAATAACAACCGATTCCAATCAGATGAATTTTGTGTATGATGTAGTATAATTGATGTATACGTATTCGGAGAGAGATCCAGAAAGGTTTGAGGCGGGGGTGCAGGTAACAACAGGCATTCACCGGATTGTCGAATTTCGGTATATGGATCATACATTTGTTGTATGCTAGTAATTAGGTCACCCGATGGTATCCACACAGGCAACACCCCTCTGAGCGTGACTCTGGTATTTCAACAACTTGTGCTTCTTTCCATTTGTATTTTCTTTCTTTTCTTTTTCAGAATCGTGGTCAGCATTCCGACACTCTATCTTCCACGACACCACGTACGGTCACCTTGTAGTACATAACCACACGCACCTCTTCTGGGACCAAGTCCGATCGAAAGACGGTCATGTGTTTGACCAAATATGGATCGTGCAGAAGATTCACGGGCCATTCGTGCGGAACCTCAACTGTTCGGGAGACGGATATCACAGTTCGTGCTACTGCCCTCCGCCGTTCCATTTCTGGACAATCTTCATCGCCATTGCAGCGGTGTTCTCTTTTTTTCTCTTGACTTCCATCTTGTGTTGTGTGCGTCGCTGTTGTCGCAGGCGGTCAGCCTATGCTCACACGTTGTTGTTGACGGACGATGACGATTCGCCGAAGTCGCCGGGACGATGTGTGGGATGTTGGGACGTTGGTAACAGGAAACTGGAGCATATGTTGTGATGTCTGGACGAAGATGTACAGACACAATGTTCATCATCACTATAGGGATATATATAAAACAGTGGTTGAGGGAATATGTGGTGACAGCCCATTCACACACCCTCGCGCGCGACTTAAACATGCACACACATAATCGCTTATACACACACGCCATGGGCTCAGCCATGATTTCATATTGGAGTCGCGGCAGATTGGGAGGGGCGGGGCATCCACACCGTCTATAAATGGCGTTATGGGGCGACAGGTAAATATGATAGATGATGGGAGGGATAAAACATGATTGGGGATGGTCCTCACCCCTCCCCCTATTATGCTAACGACACACAAAGATACATTTTGGGATTTGAGGGGGAGGTTGGGGATTGGGGTACAAAGACTGATTTTTTTCAGGACAAAGTGTCAAACGCTGCATTTTCACCATAAATCATTTTAGGGCAAATTCCGTCTGACTCTAGAGTACAGTTCCATCCCATCCGCCTAATGACCATCACCATTACACAACCGCATTCGTTCATTCCTTGTGACTTAGTTTCGTATTTTTAAGGAAGGAAATGGTTTATTTAACGACGCACTCGACATTTTTTATTTACGGTTATATGGCGTCGGACATATGGTTAAGGACCACACAGATATTGAGAGAGGAAACTCGCTGTCGCCACTTCATGGGCTATTCCTTTCGATTAGCAACAAAGAATATTTTGATGCGCGGTCGGTCTGGGATCGATCCCCGTCGGTGGGCCCATTGGGCTATTTCTCTTTCCAGCCAGTGCACCACGACTGGTATATCAAAGGCCGTGGTATGTACTACCCTGTCTGTGGGATGGGGCATATAAAAGAGTAGCCCATGAAGTGGCGACAGCGGGTTTCCTTTCTCATTATCTGTGGTCTTAACCATATGTCTGACGCCATATAACCATAAATACAATGTACTGAGTGCGTCGTTAAATAAAACATTTCTTTCTCTTTTTTCTTTCACACACACACACCGCGTTATTTAGTGGCAATATTGAGTAACTGCCCAAGTATATAAATTGTGCCTATTAACAGTGGGTACGTTTCAAAATAGATTAAAAACATTTTTGAATGGGGCTCTTTTTCGTCCGTGTGATTTGTTAAAATTAAATGAAATTAGTGAGCTGGGATGTCATTAGTTATGTCAGTCGTTTCATTTCCATTTCCAGGGCCTGATTTAGACCTTGGGGGGCCTGGGGCACTGCAGGCTCGGGGGCGCCTCAGCATAGAAATTAAATTACATGACAAATAACATATAACTAATTTTATAATTATTACATTTTTTTTATAAAGAAAGTCTTTAGTCTGGGGGGCCCCTCTGGCAGGGACACCCGGGGCAATTGCCCCCTTTGCCCCCTTATAAATCCGGCACTGTCCATTTTCAGCCGTCTACATTCCGTGTCATAACTATTCATCGTATGTTTTCATTGTGTTAATATGTGCGAGTGAAATTTATTTTTTAAAGTGCATGTAGTTTGTTTCCTACAGCTTTAACTTTAAGTTATTAGTAAACTGAAATGTTACCATCCTTGATGTATTATGTCACAGACAACAGAACCTACCAAGGGTCCTGTGTATGACAACCCACCGCTATACTGAGCTAATTGGAGCAATTAATAAAATTATATGATGTTGTTCCTTAATTTATAGACGCTGGTTGTGTCTTTATTTTGCAAAGGGTGGGACGTAGCCCAGTGGTAAAGCGCTTTGGGATCGATCCCCGTCGGTGGGCCTATTTGGGCTATTTCTCGTTCCAGCCAGTGCACCACGACTGGTATGTGGGTTATTGCATTTAAAAGATCCCTTGCTACTAATGAAAAAATGTAGCAGGTTTCCTCCTTAAGATTATATGTATATGTTAGAATTACCAAATGTTTGACATCCAATAGCTGACGATTAATAAATCAATGTGCTCTAGTGGTGTCGTTAAACAAAAAACACAAACTGTTTTTTAATTTCGCAAAATATGTGAATGGTCCATTTAATACGAATACTACATAGTTAGGATGGTGGACCATTTTCACGGGATTACAGTCACTGGTTGTTTGATACATTGTAGCCTACATCAGTGTTTCTGCCAGAAAGAAAGTTTTGGGTATAGCGTTGTGAAATTGAATGCAACCACGGTCAACAGGGGGTATGGTGGGGCTTCCCCTAGAAAAAAATGGTTAAGTTTAGGGTTAGGGTTAAGAAAAGCATACAGTAATAATAAGAGTAATTAATTTTTTTAAAAGGTTAACTTTAAAAAAAAATCTGCTAAAACGTTTGGGTTTGGCGCCATACCCGTTTTACCCTCTGGCAGAAACCCTGTACATGTAGGCTTTTTAAAATTGGACACCACTTTGTCGACCTTCAGTATTGGGTCAGCTACAACGAGACGGGGTTTCTGAATACTGGTATACATATATGTAGTACACACTGTCCTCATTGAAGAAGCAATTGCAATCAGTCAGTGGATCTTTTTCTCGTTCCAGCCAGTGTGCCACAACTGGTCAAAGGCCGTGGTATGATCTTTCCTGTCTGGGGGAAAGTGCATATAAAAGATCCCTTTCTGCATTAAGAAAATGTAGCGGGTTTCCTCTGATGACTGTGTCAGAATTAACAAATGTTTGACATCCAATAGCCGATGATTATATCAAAGAAAGAAATGTTCTATTTAACGACGCACTCAACACATTTTATTTACGGTTATATGGCGTCAGACATATGGTTAAGCACCACACGGATATTGAGAGAGGAAACCCACTGTCGCCACTTCATGGGCTACTCTTTTATATGCACCATCCCACAGACAAGGTAGTACATGCCACGGCCTTTGATATACCAATCGTGGTGCACTGGCTGGAACGAGAAATAGCCCAACGGGCCGACTGATCATATCAAAGGCTGTGGTATGAGCTATCCTGTCAGTGGGATGGTGCATATTAAAGATCCCTTGCTACTAATGGGAAAATGTGGCGGGTTTCCTCTCTGAGACTATATGTCAAAATTATCGAATGTTTGACATCCAATAGCTGATGATTAATAAATGAATGTGCTCTAGTGGTGTCGTTTAATAAACCAAACAAACTTTTTTGTTATTTTGCAAAATACGTGAATGGTCCATTTAATACGAATACTATATTGTGAGGATGGTGGAGCTTATTGCCGGTTCTCCATAAAATCTGTAACATGTCGCCGAACCGACGCAGATCGACTCAAATCAATGCAGTTAAACAAAAACAATTTTTTTAACAGTCAATGAATCATTTGACACGGGCTTAAATTCACTGAAAGTTCAAGCACGCATGCTCTGGACACGCCCTACACGTTCTCCGGGAAATATGTTCAAGACCAGGAGATGTTGTGAATAGAAGTACTCTGAAAATTATTTTAAACACTGTCCTGAGTTGTCTCCCTTTGTAGGATGTTTCGACTAACAGAGCCTTTTTAACAATGAAAGAAGTTCCTAGAGCTCTTTTGGATATAGGCACGTAAATGAAATAAAAGTATCGATGAAAATTACATACCAAAGACGTTTTCTTCTTTAGAATGTAAGTGTGTGTGTCTGTTATGTGTTTTTGGTCATGCTGATATTTGTAGTAACTCAAACGTCATTTCTTAATCTATATGTTTTCGTACGCACGGAATTAATGGCGGTAAATTCCAGTGTCGGCTGGCCTCAGACCACAATTAATAGCCCCAATGGCTGTAGCACTTTTATTAATTTCACCAGGCCATTGGCATTTCACAAGGAACGTTACCTGCCTGGGGCTAATGAAAACTCAATAGGACGACCCCTGTTGCCCAGGGCCCCGTTCCAGGAAGCGATCTTAACTCTAAGATTACCTTAAGCGCATAGCTACCTTATGCACTTAATTTGATCTTAGGCTAAGATCGTTTCGTGGAACGGAGCCCTGCTCTTTTTCACGTTATATCAATGTAAACAAACACACGTGGCCTAAGGGACCGAATCACACCCATTCCTGTGCACTTTACACAAATGTTGCATGACTTCAAGGTGCTGTGGGGGCCAGTATGCAGTATCCAGTGTAAACCAAGTACACATATTCACTAACTGCATCCTCTTCTCCGTCAAACTCAGTGTAACAATTCAGCATACAAAGCAGCTCCCCAGCCATTAATCGCATAACAGGAAAACTATATTTTATCGCATTCATTTCCAAATGGATGGATAATTCTAGTCTGATGCCGGCTGTTGCAAATATTAGGACGACGAGAAACTCTTTGGATGCACAGACACTGATGTTCTAAACAAGCAAGTGTAATTATGCCTAATATGTAAAAGTTAAAGTTTTAAAAAAAAATTGTTTAAAGACACCACTAGAGCACATTAATTATTAATCATCGGCTATTGGATGTCAAACGTTTTGGTAATTCTGACATATAATCTTAGAGAGAAAACCCGTCACATTTTGCCATTAGTAGCAAGAGATCTTTTATATGCACCATCCCACAGACAGGATAGCACATACCGTGGTCTTTGATATACCAGTCGTGGTGCATTTGCTGAAACGAGAAACAGCCCAATGGGTTCACCGACGGGCATTGATCCTAGCACTACTATGTAATTTTAATCGTTAAAAAGGCTATGGTTGTCGAAAACATCTTACAGATATCAGCAAGCTTGGGACAGTCTCTTTAATTACAATATCAAAGAAATTAACAGCAGATTATAGTTGAAGAAGGGTCCATTTCCAAAGACACGTGGGGTAAACAAAACCTGCACGCGCATTGGCGTAGTGGCGTAGGAAGGTGTCAAAAAGTGTGTGTGGGGGGGGGGGGGGGGGGGGCACCTTTATATTTACACACTTTTACACTATTATAAAGCAGATATAAAGCAAAATATGTGAAAAATGGGGGGCATATGCCCCCTTGCCCCCCTCCCCTCGCTTCCTACGCCAGTGTTCGCGTCATTCCTACGTAAGTGCGAAATACTTGGATCTATTGTCAGCGGTTAAACCTGACTCTCCCGTCTCAAAATCGTACAACCCGCAGACGACACTTCCGGAATGCTCCTTGGTGGTAAACGATCGACAGTTTAATGTCTCCAAGCAAAGCTTTGCACACTGGATCTTGGTCGTGACTTTGACCTTCAACACAGAGTTTAGTCCGACTGCAGGGGCTGCGGAGGACGCCTTCAATGTAAAGGTATTCTTCCGCGCATCGGAAACACAGCTCTCCTTGTTAATATCAGAAGCTTAAACAGAAAAAAAATGTAGTTACGTACATTTACATAGCAGATGACGTACATAAGATAATGTTTTAAATGATTCGTGAAATGGGGTCAGATATATTTTTGGCTTTTTTTATAATATTATTATTATTATTATTATTATTATTCCGTACTTCTAAAAACAATAGGAGAAAACTATAATTTGCAATTGTCCAAATCATTTATAGGAACAGAAACAACAACAGGACTGTCTGTTCTAAAATCTAATATATTAAAAAATATACTTGAGACTGGGACTCTATCAATATTCATAAAGTGTTGTATATTTTTAAGCGTATGTGCAGGGTGGGTTTTGGGGGTTAAGTGATTTGTTTTTCTCAATATATTTTCCGGAGGAACATGACTCGACCCCCCCCCCCCCCTATAAACTACGGTCGCCACAGTCTAGACCCTCCCTGATAAAATTCCTGCTCACGCGCCTGATATTTTGTTTCATTACCTTTTGGATAGGACACGTTTTTCTCGCAGATGTCTTTGAGCTTGGTAGCATTACCACTGAATTGGCCTAGGAACACCACGAAACATCTGACGCTTCCTCGGAAATGTCCGCTCCTATTCCTGTTGGCGCCAATGAGCAGATGTCCGGAGGTTGTGTAAGTCATTGAACCACCACACTGCGATTGATTTCTGTTTACCCCAATACCTACACTGGTGCCTTCAACGCTGATATTGACGAAGTTAGCTGCCTTCTGAGTGACAGTCCGGACTCCGGTTACTAATGCGCATGTCGAGGATGCATCATCTGAGAGGGTGAGGGTGAGAACTGAACCGTCAATTCGCAGTTCCACCTCTCTCGAGTCGGAGAAGAAGTGGAACACTGTTCCAGAGGTCTTGGGGTCTGGAGTGATCATCATGGCAACATTGAACGCCCCTTGGAACACGCTGGTCGACATCTCGTGTTCTATGTACGACTCTTTTGACCCATCGAACTTGAGACTGGAGTTGTCGCCTGCTCGTCTGAAGCACTGGGATTGTTTTGGAAATACGGGCTGATTTCCGGTCTTGGTGTAGCCAAATGTGACGTTGTTTAGAGGCAGTACCATCACAGGCTGCATTCCTTGGCCGGAGGATGTGAGCAAAACTGTTTTAAAACAGAAAAGAGAGAAAATGAAAACGGAAAAGAAAGAAAATAGGAGGCTGAACAATTGTTTAATTACTTTACTTTACTTTACTTTACTTACTGTACTCAGCAGGGATCGAACTTAAGAATTTGTGTCCCACGGCAATGTTTTAAAGAATTGCCATGGGTGAAACAACCCACCGACGGCCATTTTGAGCCTGCCTATGGCAATTATTTTTTAAAGTGACATTTGTAGAAAATAAATATGACTGAAAGGTTATTTTGCTGTATGTAAACATATTTCAAATGTGAAAATGTTGAATATTGGCAGATTATGTACACCTGGTGTATATATTTTGCCATTGTTGAGGAGTTTGACCGACGGCATCGGTAATGCTCTCTACCTACGGCAGTGTATATCTCAACGTCGGTGCCGTTGTTAAGTACGAGCCCTGGTACTCTCTCTCTCTCTCTCTCTCTCTCTCTCTCT